>NC_138148.1:21752300-21834800 GCF_964199315.1 Orbicella franksi | reverse complement strand
TCCTCTGTGTGCTTGACCAGATTGTGTGTATGGCTCCTCTTGTCTCCTACTCCTCACCTCTCTGTGGGCCCTTGTGTACTGCTGCTGTGCCTCTGCCTTACGTGCTCTTGTTCTACACATGTCCAATATGGCCTTCTTCTTCCGTCTCTCTTGTTTCTTTCATAGAGTTTCAGCCGACATCCAGTCGTTATTTTGGGCCCTCTTCCTATCAACTGTCTCTTTGCATATCTCAGTCCACATCTTCTTTGTCTGCTTCCATTTTTCCTCAAGCTGAATGTTTTCATCATAAAACTGCTGCAGCACCTGGTACCCATCGATGAGGTTGATCTTAAACTTGTCTGCTGTCTCCTCGTCACTCAATAGGTCCAGATTATACATTGTTCTAGTGGCATTAGTGGGTGATTTGCAGTGCTTCAGGCATAGCTTTAGTGTTTGCCAAAACCATATGGTGGTCTGATGCAGCATCAGTTCCTCATTTTACTCTTACATCCTGTAGAGACTGCCTGAACCTCTGACATATACACACATGGTCGCTCTGATTTTCTGTCACATGATCAGGCGATCTCCACATTGCTTTATGAATGCACCGGTGTTCGAACACACTGCCCCCAATAGCCAGACTGTTTTGTGCACAGAAATCTGCAAACAGGTTTTTGTTTTCATTCCTCCTTCCAAGCCCATGTATGCCCATAACCTGCTCATATCCAGTGTTGACATCTCCTGTCTGCATTAAGATCTCCCATGAGTAAGGTAATATCCTTATCACTTTGTCTGTTGACTGCAGTCTGCAGTTGATCATAGAATTCTTCCTTCTTATCATCCAAAGCATCATTCATAGGGGCATAGCACTGTATAACAGTAATATTGATGTTCTTCTTTTTTGTGGTGAAACTGGCTGTGACAATCTGTGGACTGACTGCTTCCCAGCTGATGGGCACTCGCTGTGCTTCCTTGGAAAGCATGATAGCCACGTCCTCTGTGTGTGGTACGCATTCATTCTTGTGACCCGAATATAATATTGTCTGACTTGAAAGTAGTTGTAGCTGACCTGACTGCTTCCACTGCGTCTCCCATAGTCCTAGGAGCAATATTCTGTAGTTCTCCATTTCCTGTGCCACCTGTGCTGCTTTCCTTGCTTGAAACATGGTCCTGATGTTCCAGGTGGCCATATTAGTAGTCCTCCTGGAGGTTAGAAGGGGAGTTACCATTACAGCTTCTTGACAACTTTCACTGTCCCGCATCATATATATCCTTGGTCCAAAGGCCCCTCCTCTCCCAAGTCTTGCTGCCTTGAAGTTGTCGATGTTTCTGTAACAACTGTTTTTATAGATAGGGTTGTTAGGCCTATGCCAACCTCTTTACCGTGAGGAGAGGTGATCCTGTTTGTCAGGCCTCTACCCATTGACTTGTCCAGCAAGGGAGACCTTACCAGGAGCCTAAGCTCCAGCTCGCATAGCTATCCAGGTCACAGAGGCACGCAAGCCACCCCACCTCCACAAGGTAGGATACATGGGGGAGATTTTGTATGTTAACATCCATTATAATACACTGCTCAGAAGAAGAGCCGTGTGCTTGGTTCTTTTTTCTGAATCACAGCCATTTTGTAAAATTGTCCAGTATCTAAAGCATAGGACTAATTCTTATCTCCAGTGAGAAAAATACCAAAATTAAACAAGGCTTACCAGTAAGGTGTAGTTTGATTTAGGTTCCATGAGTTATTGGTCAGGAATGAAGTAGTCATGTGAGGAAGTGCAGTAGCCTGGGAAGATCAGTCATTAACAGATGTGAGCATTTGCAGCCAATTATGGTTGAGCAAACAACACACAGGTGGACACATGACTTCTTCGCTCCCGACCAATGACTTGGAGAACTTCACCTTACAGGTAAGCCTTGTTTAATTTTGGTATTCTGTTTCATCATTGGTTACTATGGATATTACTGTCAATGTAAGGACACCAAGCATAAACACAACTCGACAACTTTAATGGTGGTAAGCAAAGACCATGAGGATCTGATTACATAACAATAAGTCATGTGATTAAGAAATACATGTTAATTTTTGCAGTATCGCAACATCTTCCCCTTTTTAAAGCAAGTATTGCGACTGAGTTCTTGCAAACCGTGACTGAGTTCCTTAGCAAAATAAACAACAGTGTTCAAAATAAAGTTTTCAACAAAGTATAGTCTAAGTCGCAGTTCTGAAAACGGGCTGGTGGTTTGACAATACAACCACTCCTTGTAACACTAGGAGGGAAAGCAACTTCCACATGTTCAGCAACAGGTTTCACAGCAGATGGGCGTCTGTTTGTAGCACTGATTGTGGGCTCAGCTGCTAGTTTTGCAACAGAGTGAAAATCTGACTGTAGGACTGATTGAAGGGGCTCAGCTGCTTGTTTCACAACAGGAAAAGGACTGGATTGTGGCACCATTTACAGCTGTCGGCAATTTTGTCAGTAGGTTTGACCACCCAATAAAACCACATAGTAATGTGGGCGAATCACTTTCTTACAACCAGCTTCCCTCCAGGTAGATTCTTATGACCTCTTCATCCTGACAGTATGTCCAGGTTGCAACTCAGGTAATGCTGTACCTTTCAGGTTGTAGTAGAAATGCTTCTGCTTAGGGTTAATCAGCTTTTCTTGCACGTCCTGGAGGGGAACTGACTTAGGTTCTAGTCATTTACTTGACAGCAGTAACAAATTGCATGTTCTCCTGCTGAACAGCCTTTGAACTGTGGATGAACCAATTTCCTTAGGCGTGTTACAATAGTCCTTACATTACTTTGGAGATTTGGTAGAGAGGAATTGATGAGTTGAAAGTGCCAGTCACTTGCAAACTTTGTAAACTCTATACAAGCATATTGCATTTCATTGTCAGAAATGACTATTTCCAGAATTCCAGGGTGGCTAAACTGCATTTTCAACTTCTCAATAACAGTTCTGGAATTTGTCATGTTAAGCTAATCCACCCTGAAGAGAGAAGAATAATAATTAACAGTAATCAGGTAGTGGCACTGGTCAAACAAGAACAGATCTGTGCTAACCTTTGATAAGATTTCACATAGGCGTACAGGCCAAGGGGATGAGGGGGGTGCTGCAGCTCCCCCACTTTGAAAAAGTTTTGAAGATTTTTGGGGAAAATGCTGATGATTCAGGCAAAGGTACTCGGGAGAAAACATTCTAAAAGGTAGTCTAGGCCAGGCTTGTAGGCTACTTTCTCTGACGTTTGCCTCGTCAAAATGGAGTTAGAGTGAAATGATATAAGGATCCATGTATTCTGATTTGGAAAAGCCACATATCATTTAACTGTTTATCATGGAAATCCAGGATATACCGTATTTTCCCGTGTATAAGTCGACCTTTCAAGACCTAAAAATCAGTCCAAAAATTCGCCCTCGACTTATACATGGGTCAAAACTTGAGATCCAAGCGCCAGTCAAATAATTAGCATAATAATTGTCTTTCAATGTTAACAAACATGTGATAAACGGCAGCACAGTTTACAACGTACGTTCGCTCAGCAATCTGTCTCTCCATATCAGAGCTTCAAGTTAAAATGCATCAACATTTATCCGTTAAATTTTAACCTGAATCTTGTAGACACTCACTGGCTCAATTTTGTCATAAAGAACCAATATTTTTCCTTTAAATAAAGCTGTAGTAAAGCCGCTCGGAGAAAATATCTTTCGCACTTGGAACTTCTCTGCTTGGTAACCTGGCAGGATACGAGTGCGAGGACTTCTGTACCAGTACTTGACCGATTTCAAGGCTTGACTACCAAGTTCCCAACACACGCTTTGCACTTTGTTTATGGCGTCGTTCTGAAAGTCGTGAGCTTCTTTGGTGTTTTGCCTGTCTTATAAAGCCACTTTTAATCTCTTCGCACTTAAAAAGGCTTGTTTGAAATCCTTACGTTTGATTTTTGTGAGCATTTTACAAAAATTATCATCGAAAAGTCTGCATGCACATGTGTTGCTAAACTGGGTAAAACGCTCGTATACGTGCCATAATAAGCTTTAAAACTGCGCATTGAAACATGCTGTGATTTGTTTACATATCTGTGGTAGCTGAAAGATAATTTTAAGAAATACAAGATAAGTTTTCCAAGAAATTCTTACCTGGAAATTAAGAAAATCTAGTTTTTGGCCTCAAAAATTGGGGGTCGACTTATACACGGGATCGACTAATACACGGGTAAATACGGTAGATATTATCAATTACTTCCATCAACAAAGCAATGAGGAAAGAATCAAAGCAAATGAAGACCAAGACTTTTGTTTTGTGGTGGCACTGAAAAGAGCCTTTTTGAATGGCACATTAAGAGCAGTTTTAACATTTTTCTTGAACTTTTCGTACAAGGAAGAATTAACTCTTTCTTTTTTCCAGCTGTCCATCAAGGTAAATAGAGCATGCGTGGTTTCAAAATAACTATTTTTGGAATTATATCAGTTTCATTACACATGAGAATTTTGAACATTTTTGTTGTTACTGCGATTTGAGTGCATTTCAACAACACTCATGCTTTCAGGCATGGTGTAATTTTTTTCGGGCAATAAGGTCACTGCCCGCCAAGTCCGAAGGTGCCCATACGACTATGGGATTTCATGGGGCATAAGCGGTTCTTGAGGCTGTGTTGGCCTGTACAAATTGCAGATATAACACTTGAGAAAGAAATCTTTTAACCTAGCATTTATGTGTGGCCAGTAAAACACTTTCCTGGCTCATTGACTCAAGCATGTTAAGGCATGGCTCAAGCCTAATTTGGATAAAATTCGAAAAACACTAATTGCTCTGCCAGGATTTGATTTAAATGAGCTAGGTCACACTATTTTAGGTAATTTTGTTTAATTTTGGTAATTATGAGCTCTAAACGTCAAATTGGCAGAGCAAAAAGTCTTTTATTTGCAAAAGCACGGCCACATGACAACTGAGAATGATTTTCCAGCTGTGTAAATGACATTTTGGTATAAACTGATATAAATCTGAAAAAAGGTGGGCCGACGTTTTTCAAATTTACCCAAATGCAATCCATCTGTCCATCCATGTCCCTTCTTGGCTTTTCCGTGTTTTGTTTAAGATCTTCTATAGTTTTGAGCCGTTTTTGTGTTATTTTAGTCAATTCTATGACCATTTGATCAGTGCTGAAATTGCCTAAAAAAACCCTTAATTTAGAATTTAATAAAATTCTCGAGTGCTAAAATCCTTAAAAACTGTGAAATATTTATTTTGAAAGATGTGATCATCAAACTTTTACACAAGCTTCACTAATATGGCATGTGAATTAAGATTTAGGGTTACCATTGAAGATGTGGGAAATGTGCTGCCTGGATTGCAGTCTTGGATGCTTGTTGGAGTGCAAATAACTCTCCAATGGGAATCATCTTATATAACAAGGAAAAGCTGGCCTAGTTTGGAAAATTCCTTTTGAGAACTGTTGAACAAGTGGGTGGTTCCCAACAGTAGTGTGGCCTTTGAGAACTATGAAGGAAGACAGGGCACTTCTTGCAGTATTAAGACAGCTGTTCCTTAAACCCCTTTCATAGCGTTCTTGTAGAAACTCCAACACATCATTTACAGGTGGGTGAAGGGGATCCACAGCCCTCCTATCTGCAACTGACGGCCTCTTTTCAAGGTGGACATGGTGCGGTTTTTGGGTACCCATCACCAGGAGTTGAGGATTTTGTTGTGAGTTGTTTGTGAAATTCTTTTACTCTATAGAGATTTCCACATAAGAGGCAGGCCATCAGACAAAGGTGTCTTCCCAGGGTGGTGGTGCTGTTCTGGGTTGAATGGTAGATGCTTTTGCTTTGCTCAGGTGCTTTGGTAAGAGGAGTGGCTTTTTGGGGTACCATGGCTGTGTTGACCAGTTGGGACAAATCAGGATTGCCTGGGCTTGATCCATTTCCAGTTTCTGCAAAAATTGTCCTAGGATGCTAAAGTGGGAAAAGGAATATAAAAATTTAGTCCAGTCCAGAGTGAAATCATTAATTGCCATAGCTTGTGGGTCTGAAAGCTATGAGACATAGGGTGTCAATTGATAGTTTAACCTTGAAGTAAGAATATCAATGTCGGGTGCTCCCAGGGTGTTTACCATCCTGTTGAAAGCATCAACGTTAGGCTTCCATTCAGTTAAGTCATCAAAAACCCTGGATGTGTGGTCTGCAATAACATTGATTTCCCCTGGAAAATGAGTAAAAGAAAGCCATAGGTCTCTTGGGATACACTACTCCCATAGTTGTCTGGCAATGTCATTACATGGGTGGGAATGAGAATCCCCCTGTTACATAATATGCCACAGCAGTGGTATTATTAGTCATAACATTGATGTGATGATGGTTCACCTCTGTACAAAGGGACTGCAAACCCAAGAGAATTGTCTTGAGCTCCAAGTAATTGATATGGTGGTTTTCTTCTGAGCTAGACTGGCAGGCTTTTAGCCAGATGGGTGTCCAGGCATCCTGTGAACAGCCATTTTCTATAGAAAATTATTTTATTTTTCACATGTTGCATTATAAATTGCTCATTTGAGCAGGCTATGCCACATTTTGGAAGGCCACTTTTCAAACGCTGACTAAAAGCCTGTAGACCACTGTCCCCCAGTTGTGGTGTCATTTAGACGTGCACCCCACCCCTGGGTAGGGGCATCAGTGTACAAGATGTGACCAATTTTCCCATGATTCATTCTCTTAGAGGACAGGGCAATCCTGATCCATCAAGCAATATCTGCAGATGCTACTTTGGATAAATGCATAGTTTGTTCAAATCCCAGTTGTTAGTTTTAAGAGTCATTGTCTGAGAAACCAGGCAAAATCTGAAAAAGCTGAAAGATGCGGGTCGGCCAAATTATTCCATAATAACAGGATAGATAGGTTAGGTGGACTATTGGATAAATATACTAAAGTTTGCTCTTCAAGTGTTTTGGTATAGGAGATACCAGATCCACTCTCCATCACCCCCTTGAGTTCCAGTTTTTCTGGTAAATTTGACCCAAATTTGACAGTCAGCAAAAACTGTAAAAGTTAGCGCACAAAGTTCGTGTTTTGCATCTGATATGAGTGGACATAGAACTTCTTGTAAAAAGCCAGAGTTGTGAGAAATAAGCACAAGTCAGTCTGCACCCTTTAGTTTCACAATACCTATATTTTTTTATCTACAAATGAGCAAGAAATGAGCTATTTTCGACTTCCCACAGAACACACAACGAAAACTTTCTCCTACCACTGGATCATGTACAGCACAACACGATGTGCTGATTAAGCTGCTTTTGGATTCCACATCGAATTTCTTCATAGTTAAACATATGCAGTTGACTAAAGTGGTTCCAAACAAATTCAAAACCCCTCTTTGGCCAATTTAACTGAACAACGTGAACTAAACAGAACGATGCCATCTTGTCTGCAATGCGTACTTGTCAGCTTATGCTTAGTGTTATTCTATTCAGTTGGAGTTTGTTTTTTTTAAGTCAGTATTTGGGAGTTTAATTGCTATAAGTGAGAAGGCAATCACTGCAAAGATAAAGCTGTTATTTTGAAACTGGGGACATTGTACTTGTGGTAGAAAACTTGTGGCCCCTTGGTGGCATCCTCAAAGAAGAGACTAGCTTGTGAGGAGAGTCAGGCTAAAAACCAAGTCCATGGTCCTGGAATGACCCATCGACAAGATCGTTCTTTTATAGGCTCCTAGATGTCACGAGAGCAGCTAAACATTCTTGATCTTGATGTCCTTGATAGACTGTAGGCAGTATCTCTTTTGTTCGGAAATCCATGGGGAAGAACGCAATGAAGCAAAACAAGTGTGATTGCAAGTGTGAAATGCGAGTGGTGAGCAGCAAAGCCTCAAGCAGCGCAGCAGCTCACGGTTTTGCATATCATGCTCGCACGCTCACGAGCCACCACTCACTTGTGTTGAATTCTTCTTTGCGTTCTTCCCCATGGATTTTAGAGCAAAAGAGAGACTGCTCGCAGTCTATGTCCTCAACCAAGAAGTTTGCTTTTAACAACAGAGAACAGTTGTTTCTTTATTGACTTGATTGCGATGAACCATTTTGAATGGATTTAGTGACAATATATTACTGAAGTTTTTTCTGTTTGAATCACTCAACTAAGTTTAAATGCTTTCAGTTTGCATTAAGGGACCAGTAGTAGGATTCAAACTTGCGTGACTTTTCCCCTACATGCGTTACACCTGATTTAAAATTTAACTCGTAGATCATAACTTAAACATATAAACATAAAACCTTTATTTCAACACAACAAGAATCAAAGCTACAAAGCTTGTGGGGTCGTGTGTACTACTACATTAAAATAATGTAATTAAAATATATTCATGTAAAATACATGTGATTCATTGCGAAAGATTTTTGTTCAGTACGTGTTATGTCATGCAGCAATCGTGTCAATTGTGTCAAGTTTCAGTTAAGTTTATCAGTTACTTCAATCTACCAGTTCATATCAATAGGAGGAAATATCTGTAAGTTGTTTGTCTTTATCTTTTTGATTCTGTTTGTTACCTTTTCTTAGAATTATTGCAACCTTTTGCTTTTTAGTTGAACACATGATTCGACCAGATGGGTTCTGAAAATTACCTCCAAATCAAAGTGAGCAATTTCTTTTTCAAATCACCTCTTGGTCTGATGTGTACATTAGTTTGAAGATAACCGCTGCTCAAGTTTACCAATGCTGAACTGAAAGGAAATTACTGTAAATCCTTGAATTAGCACCCCCCTTGAATAAGCACCCCCCTCAAATAAGCACCTCTCCCCTTGGCCAAAATTTAAAATAAGCACCCCCTTTAAATAAGCGCCCCCTCCCCTCGTCCCATTTTGTGGACGATTACTGAGACAACAAAGGATGTATGGTTTCCGTCATGTAGCGTTAAATTTGAACATTGTTTCAGTTTGTGAACACGCTAAGTACCAATGGTGCCACAATTTATACTTTAGGATCAGCTTTTTATGTTGATAAACAGCTTATGTTGTTGTTAAAGGGGCAGTATTACAAGAGGTCTCCTAAGTTTTTTGTGCAAACTATGCTAGGATTATAAAAGTGCACTCACTGATCAACAAAATAACCTTTATAAGACCAAAAGGCATAAAATTAAATCCCTAAGAGGTCAATGATTTTTAGTGATTTTCCTCCAAGTAACATTGTCGAACTTGAAAACATCGGCCCGACGTTTTCAAGTTTTAGACCACTTCTTTCCTACTCGTCCTTAGCCACAACAGTTGTAAACAACTTTCGTGACTAGTACGGTACATTTTAGCAAGGTTAGGCCAGCAACTACATGTGTACTAGTGGATATCCAATTAATACCAACACCTTCATTGGATTTTCAAGAAGTACTAACTCTTGGTGAGACTGCCCCTTTAATGTGCAGATGATGTATTAAAAAAACTGATCATGTCAGGCCACCATTTGGGAAAAATTAAATAAGGGCCCCCCTCGAATAAGCGCCCCCATCTTCTCCTAAATTTGAAATAAGTGCCCCGGCCCTAATTTGAGGATTTATGGTATGGCCACAAATTTGAGTGAAGAATCAACCACACGCGATCGACACAGGTGACCTACTTCTAATGTGACTCGGGACAACAAAGGAATTCAACGTGAAAAGTCCCTTGAAGTTTGCACAGCAAAGGCAGCCATTACCGAGTAGATCAGAGAAGTTACAGAATACATTTCTTTTTGTCGATTTCTTGATTTGATACATTTGCATGACTGTTATGTCAAGTTTTGACGTTAACTCAGCATGAATTCAAATGTAAACAAAAGAACAAGCTTACATTTTTGCCTGTATTCAATTTTAAAGCTCCCTTTGGATTTGCGCTCATGAAAATCTTCTCGCTCGCCCAAAGGGAAATTCGCTTTGGTTTGCAAAATTTCATACTCCAGGCTCTGCATCAAAATTTGCTGTCAATGAACTGAGACCACAGGGGACCTGAACAACATAATCATTTACATTCATGTAAAATAAATAAACAGTAATTCAATAGGCCAATAAACCAGCTGAAAATTCTTTCTAGGTGTTTGTATATAGACCAACATTTTCTAGTTAAATGTAAATTGTTTCCATTCATTTAACCCGCTAACCAGGCAATTCAAAATTCCAAAACTGTACGACTTTTAGAAATCGCTGAGAAAGGAAGCGCTTTTAATGACTTTGCTAACCAATTCTGGTGACCAGAAATTGTGTGACTATTTGTGACTGGACATGACATTGTATAATCGACAGACTGACAGTTGTAATTGGAGAGTTTTAAGAAAAAAGAGAAAATTGCACTGCACATGAGATTCAGGAGGAGTTGTACAATGCTAAGAGAGCAAAGTAATAATCAAAGGAGACCTATGGCCAAACTCGTGGATTAACTAATCTAGAGATGAAACATATTGGTGAACTTGCAATTACTGGCTTATTATTAGTGCTGTTAAAACAAGCCGGGTTTGTACCGTGCAAGGTAACACTTAACTCACAAAGTGTAGGCTTTTTTTGCACACATATTACAAAGACATATGCCCAGAATAGATAGGGTGGCAAAATTGCAGCAGAACATGGAGTGGTAAAGGCTAAGGGTTCTCGGGTCACAGAGGACACTCCTGCCCAACAAATCATAGAGTACTCTTCCCCCCTCCTCCCCCCTCTTCCCTCACACTCAGATTGTGATGTTGATCTGCATGCTGGAAAAATTTGCATGTATACAAGTCGTATGAGCTCACAAACGTTTGTTATTGCATTTCATTCAAGGTTATAGGTAAGGTTTCTTATGAGACAGCACTTCTTTTCCAATGTGGAACTGCTTGTCTCTATATATATTGCATGTAAAATACATCAAAATAGGTAGACACTTTTGCAAGCATTTTCAGTCTTGATCCAAAAAATCTGTCAACCCATAAATGTGTGTTCCAACAATAATGATAACAGCTTTATTGAAGTGTCAATGTATTTAGTATTGATGTGAAGTTTATATGAAATAATTCATATATGAACTGCAGTTGTGGATGAAAGTGAAGAATGATCATCGCAGTTAATTTTCCAATTTAAGCAATTGGAAAGAAGAAGCCTGAAAAAAAATCAGGGCTTCAACGGGATTCGAACCCGTGACCTCTGCGATACCGGTGCGATGCTCTACCAACTGAGCTATGAAGCCACACATTGGGAGCAAGGTCAATTAATCGAGTTCATATCTTCCCGTGAGGAGTGAAATGATGTGAAGTTTATATGAAATAATTCATATATGAACTGCGGTTGTGGATGAAAGTGAAGAATGATCATCGCAGTTAATTTTCCAATTTAAGCAATTGGAAAGAAGAAGCCTGAAAAAAAATTAGGGCTTCAACGGGATTCGAACCCGTGACCTCCGCGATACCGGTGCGATGCTCTACCAACTGAGCTATGAAGCCACACATTGGGAGCGAGGTCAATTAATCGAGTTCATATCTTCCCGTGAGGAGTGAAATGATGTGAAGTTTATATGAAATAATTCATATATGAACTGCTTCGCATATCCACGAGTTTAAAAACTGGATTTGCATTAAGCTGGGTGACCTTGAGTGTACCCCCAAGTTTGGTACACTGGTTTGAAACCATTTTGCATGGAAATTTCATTCCAAACTGGTGGATAGAGAACTTCAGACTATCTAGACATACGTTTGAATATGATGTTCCAGTGGCTGGTCTGGATTTGGCTTACTTTTTTGCCATGAAATCAAACGTTGTGGAAAACGCAACCAAATGAGATTGATGCAATCTGGACACCACAGGTTTTGAGATACCATGCAACCGCATGATATATCTGTCATCTCAACCGTTGTTACTGACCTAAACCATGGTTGCGGCAGATCACGGATCAGATCACAGAATGGATCACAGATCAAATCACATATCGGATCACAGATCAGATCATGGATTGGATCATGGAATGGATCACGGATCGGATCACAGATCAGATCGAGGAAAAACTTCAAAATTCAAGATTCAAAATGCAAAATTTTGCTGAACAAATTACACTAGAGTGACTACTGAGCAGAACATTTTATTTAATTCAGGTGTGATAATCCGTTACTCCTTTATAATATCAAAGGCAAACTGTCATAAAACGAGTCAGCATGGTAATAATAGGACGAAGGTATGAATCAAAACACAAAAACCAAAAACACACTAAACAAATTAAACACCTGATGATTTCAAACAATTTCCGTTTTTCAGACAAGTCTATACTTTTACAAGATGTGAGTTTAGAATACGATATTTTGTGCTGGAATAAAATGAAACAAACCATTTGTATTTCAAAGAAATATAGCTGTTTTAGGAAAAATTCTAGGAATAACATCGATAGTCTGAGCGATAACACAACCCGAGAATAAACAACATTTCAGGAATTACGTCATGATTTTTAGAGTTATTTCTAGGGTTGTTAAGAGTTGCCTTTAAATAGAATAAAACCTTGAAATGATTGTGTTCTAGGGTAGAAAACACTTAAGAGGCAGAACAAATCAAAACGAAATGAGAATCATTAAGGATGGCAAAGATTAACAAGGACAGCAAATGATGAACTTGAAAAAACTAGGCTAGTTTTTTCAAGATGCGTGAACTGTGACGTAGCCCCTTTAAAGCAAGTCATGTCCTTGAGCTTTCGTTCGTAAGTTTTCTCATTAACTGTAACGCCAACTGTAACACTCACATATGACACGAAAATGTAGCCGAGAATTTGCTACTGACACTAACAACAATTTCAAAAATGAGAATGGGAGTTCACACAAGCTTCAAGCCAACTAACGTTCAAATATAACTCCATCTGCCTGTTTATTACAATTTAAATTCATCGTAAATTAGGTGCTTATGTGGCTCTTTAAATGACCTCTTGTCATTCTCCGTAATTAACATGTCATTACTTGCGTCAAACTTGGATTCTTATTTTCATTTAACATATTTTAGTTTCCCACTTTTGTTTTTATTTATTAGTATCTTATAACTGATTTGATTTTTTGGATTTTTTTCTTTAAAACTTTTTTTCTGTGATCTGATCTGTGATCCGCTCCTTGATCTGATCCATGATCTGATCCGGTCCGATTCTGGTTTTGTTGACGCCGACCATGGTTGATCACAGGGTAAATCGAACTTTAACCTTGGCTAACATTGCATTGTCTTGGGCAGCACCAACAATTTTTCAGGAAATGAACACATCACAACCCTTGTCATTGCCTGTCTTTCCTGGAAATCAGCTAAAAAAGCTACACAGTCAATAATAAATTCGGTCCAGCTCTGGGTACATCATGGCAGAGGTAAAGTTTACTTCCTAATGAAAACAGCATCGGATTGGCAGCTGAAGCATATTGAAGTTTAACTAGACAGTGTTGGTCTGTGTTTTGTTAAAAACAATCGTACATGCTTGTCATAAATTAGCACGGATTAATGAAGTTTGGATGCTAAATTAAGGTCTGAGAAAGGTCAAACAAGAAACCACAACACCACAAATTACTTTACTTTAATGAACACCACAGTGTGAAAAACACAAAAATCACCAAAGGGTTTGAGATCACTACATCACTGCTTAAAAAACAAGAGAAGAAGCTTTAATTTTGGCCTGCAGGCATCTTTAAAGCTCCCATTCAATTTGCGTTCATGAAATTTTCTCACTCACCCAAAGCACAGGGAACCTGAACACTGTATCAGCAATAACATAATCGTTTACAAAATAAATACACTGTTAGTAACCCGTTTAGAGGGGATCTGACTAAGCACAGGCAGTTTACATTTCAAATATCATCTTGTCTGCCACTTTGTAAATGCAACAATCTGATTTCGTCTTGAGTTTTAGTTATCTTCATTAACTATTAACTCACATCAGGGGAGAGTTTCTCAGGTTTCATAAAATCCTCAAACCTTCAACATGGGCCAATGACTATATAAGATTATGCAATAATATTGCATATTCTTACAAAAACACCACTTAGATGTCATGATATGAAAACAATACTTCAATTAAGGCTATGAAGGCATTTTTTCACAGCAGCTTTGTATGTCTTTCGAGATTTAATGTCTATGTCAATGAATGTCTGATGCAGCAATGGCTGCATCAGACATACTCACCTTTGAAGGGAGCATCACCTGGTACTAGTCAATTATTGCTCCAAATACATTAAAGTAGCCAAATTGAAATACCTCACATCCCAGGAAACCATTAAAGCTCCAAAGAAAGATTTAGTTACTGACTGTGGTGCTCGATGCATAAGCAAAGAATTTGAGAACTTTGCCAAAAGCTACAACTTTGAACATGTCATAGTGAGCCCAAAGCACCAAGCAGCAAATGGACAAGCAGAAGCAGCAGTAAAAGATGTGAAACCACCTTGGAGGAAAAACAAAGGCAAAAACAAAGCTCGACTAGAGTTTTGATCCAACATGGTGTTTGTGTTTTGAATATAATAACACACATGTATTTTTGAAGTTTTTTGGTAACCAAGTGTTGATTTTTTTAGTGAATCATGGGCTCAAGCCAGGTTAACTTGTTGTAATCAGGCCCAGGTTGTTTGGAGGCTGGTTAACACTAGCCCAGGATTAAAAGTTAACCAAAATTTTTATGACCCATTAAATTTTATTTGGGTTGATATTTCTGACTTTTCATGGCCATGAACACATTTTCATGACCAATTAATTTCAGGCCTGATCAGTTTCTGACTTCCATGCCAATTTCATGTGTCATGGAATCTAGTTTTATGTTTCATGACCCATTAAATTGAACTTTGATTCATTCATAAATTTCATGGCAATTATTTATGAAAACAGATTTTAATAACCCATTAATTTCAGTTCTGCACCGGTGGCGATTTTTTCAAGACCATGAAAAAGATTTTCATGAACCATGAAAGAATTTTCATAAAAAATTAACAGGTTTCAATGATGCCATAAAAATAGGAAATTGCAATATTCATGGCCCTGAACAAAGATTCACGAGTATTTCATGAGTATTTCATGGGACTTTTAAGAAACTACAGTTGGTAGTGAACTCAGACCACCAGTCTGGGTCAGATCAACTCTGATCAACTTGGATTGACTGGAATCAAGTCAGATCATAAAAAAATAAAATTAGAGGAAATTTAAACTTTTACCCATCTAAAGGTTTCTCCGTCTGTTTCTTCATGTCCAGCGCTTGCTTGTGTTGGACAACCATTTGACTTTTGAGGCAGTGGGAGTGATTTTAAAAAAATTCCTGCAAGCATACTTGTTATGTTATAGTTATTTCTCTTCACGCCATGAGGCGCATAAGGCTGTAACTGTCTCTTGGCAACTAGCCCTGTCTTGTGCTGCACCCCTGACCTCCGCCCAGCTGGACCATCTCTTTCCAGTCAACAGTAAGCAGGAACAGGAAGCCTGACATGACACATCCTTGTTTAACGCCAGTGGTAGATTTTGGCGTTGCCAATGACCTTGTCGGTCTGCGAGCTTCCCGTAGGCTTTTACCCATTGACATCATGGTGTGTCCGGCTGTTCCTCCATCCACGGCCACAGCTTTGCCATTGCTAATTTGTTCTTGATAAGTTACAGTTTCGGTAATCTTCTGGATTTTCGGGGACAGGTGATTGGCCTACCGCCCAACCCCCATGACCTGGAGGGCTAGTGGTTTTCTGTCAGGGTTTTTCTTCCCTTAGGGGGTTTATATGGCTCCCCAGCCGGTGCTGCTTTAGTCTGGACCCTCACCGCGCAGACCAATCCGGCATGGTTAGACCTGCCAGGAGCACAAGGCTCCTGCCAGCATAGCCCTGGGGGTTGCAAGGTCACACAAGCCTCCCCGCCACGACAAGGCACACCACCAAGGGGAGGCAAGCATACTTGTACCCCCAAAAAATTCATGCACTTGACAACTGTTGAAAAAAAATTTCACACACAATCTGTGAGCCAAAAAATCATGTTCCATGGAGAAAAAAATATCCTGCATACACAGAATATCATACATATATATCTATCATACACAGAAGAAAAACTCCTTGAGCATGAAAGAGTGAAAAAGAATTCATGCCTATAGCAAATCATCCACACTACCTCTCAAGTCAAATGGTCCAGCCTTCTAAGGTGGGGAGTATTGAGTAGTTATTTCTTCTGTGGAAACAAAGCCTAAAATCGTTAGATTATGCTGTTTGTTGAGAACCAGATGAGATCTACACGCTGGGTAGTCATGATTGATGGAGATTGAATGGATGGGTGAAAATGAGTTCGCAACTTGATCCAGTAGGAACTGGCACTAAAAATACCAAAGGGCGGCTCTATAACACAGAGAAGTGCAGTGAGTCTTTCTCGATTTAGCCTATTTTTGTGGGGAATTTTATTGACTTTCAAGTAGGTAAAAGTTTCAATTTCCTCTAATTTTATTTGTTATGATCTGAGTTGATCCAAGTCATTCCGAGTTGATCTGAGTCAATCTGAGTTGATCTGACCTGAACTGCAGTCCAAGTTGATCCAGTCCAACTTTTATACCTGCCTTTTGTTAAAACATATTTTTGGCATGAAATTAAGCATTGCTCTCCAGTAGAGTTTGTTGCCTTACATTTGGGTCTTGTCCTTTTATACTCAACAGTGTGAAGTCTTGATCTCTACAGTTGTATAACGAAGTAAATGCTCAATTTATTTCAGTTGCACTAGGCATTCTATTTTCATTAACACCACTACTTATGATCTTCCCTTAAAGGTTCTTTTGTTGTCACAATTTGCCACAATATAGACACCTTTGGAGGTGATTATAAAAAGAATCTTTTAGAAGACAGCTGTCTTGCTCACTTTCCAGAAATCTTATTTAACTCAAAAAGTGATCAATTTGCGAAAACCTTTGCCACTTTTTGATACCCACACTTTATTTACCTAGATCTAAATGAAATCCACATCATGCAGAGGATTGAAGAACTTAAGAAAAAATTATTTCAAAGTTGGTGCTCCATGCCTCAGTTATTTATCACCTTGTATCCATTGTAGGTGCACGGAGTAATTTTTGATTATTGGTAGGAATATGAGGGAATGAGATGTGTAATATGTAATATATCAAACACAAAAGACCACATTTGACCATAGTTCCAAACACAGAGAAGAGAGTTTGACATACAACACATAGCAGGGTATTTTTGATGAACTTCAAGGTGTTTGGAGATGTGGTCAAACACTGTCTAGAGTGTTTGATATATCTCCTCAAAACTAAAACTAATGAGAAAATGGAGAAGTAGGAGAGTAAAAATCTATGCTTATTAAGATCAGACATTGAAACTCTGTCATGGTCATGATTTCCTTTGTTTAAACTTGATGAATTATTAATGAGTTTGATTGTACAGGCAGCAGAATAGCATAGTCATATGATTGTCATCATTCTTAACCCTGTTTTACTCTTCTTTGTAGGACACAAACATTGCTTTAGAATCTTTACAGGCAGTGATAGAGTTTGCAAATATAACCCTTCAAACAAGTTCACCTACCGAAAGTGTTGAAGTGAGGCTTTGTACTGCACAGGTCTTGGGGCATACATCAGTTACTGATGTGATGATTGATTTGCAAGTAAGGTTGGGTAAGTGAGAATTGAACTTTCTCTTTAAGTATCTCTATACTCTAATTAGCCATTTTATGATTGGGTGAGTCACAATTGCAGTTAAGCAAGGGCTTTGTATGGTATCCCACTTGATGGGTGTCTCAAAACCTAACACCTTATGTCTTATTTTTGAGATTTGGAGGGGGTCTTAGGACTTAGGTCTTAAAACGACTTATCCATGACAGAAAAGAAACCAACAAATGGACTTCTAACAGACCAACTTAATTTGACTAACAATAGACAGACCAAACACCGACCAATTTGACGACCAACAATGGATGGATCGAAACCAACCAATGACTGATGACAAACTTTACACAAGTCTTTCAGCCAATACCATCATGGCTAAACTGACCAATTACAATCAACGGACCAGACTTGCAACGTCATTGACTAACAAACACTATTCTAAGATAACTTCCGCTTGCGTTGTCGAAACGTCAGTCACCAACAACAGTTCTTTTCAGAACTGCCCTCACCAGGATGATTACACTATAGGAACTACTGGTACTCCTGGGTTCAAACCATTTACCATGTTAAGTCTTAGATCTTATGTTAGTTTTTAACGAGTGATAGCTAGCATAGTGTAGCTAGAATGAGTTATAGCAATTGGTTGGGAAAGAAATAATTCACTTGCTTGGTCCATCAGTCAGTCGATAGGTCATAAACAATTTTTGGGTGGTAATTCCACTGACCATGGCATTTTGCAAAAGGGCCAAGAAATATTTGGCTACCAAAGCAATAAACTGATCTTTCACATTTGGAGTCAAAAAAGTGCCCCAAAATTAAAGACTATTTAGTATGCAATAAAGGTTGTTTAATTCGATCCATTGATAGCTTTGACATCGGCTTTTAACTGAAACTTTTCCAAAAATCGTGTGAGGGTTTCACTTCCGCAAAGAATTATTTCAAATATCTATGTCGTCTCATTTGTTTTGTATTGTTACTCTACTTTTATTGCTTGAACTTTTTTTGTTTATAAACGCAAACCATCCCTTAGTAGCTTGGAGAAAAAAATGCTCCCCACACAAGGATTCGAACTGCCAACCCTTGATTCTAACTTCCAACTCCCAGATTGAAACCTTACCACTGTGCCACCCTGTAAAAGTCTATTAGTAATGAGGAAATACAGCTGTTTATTCATAACAGTTTGGTTGAAACCATTGATTGATTGCATAAATACTAAAACATGGAATGACCTAAAACCACCTTCAGAATACTATTTTTATCATTTTGAGGCATTTAGTGACAATTTTGTTAACAAATTCTTGCTTGCACCATGCATGACTCTAGAAATGTTGTCGTTTGTTTCACAGGTTCCTATGAAAAGTGAAACTAATACCCCTGAAAAATAAGTCATTGTCTGGGCCCATCAAAAATTAGGGATTTTGCAAAAGTTACTAGAAATAAGAAGCATTGAAGACCACTGTTGAAACTCAAGTTTCAATAGAGCCTTTTCATTGTAACACAGTAAAAAATAAAATCAAAAACTAGTCAGTGGATAAAGCCAAGAAATTGTGATATTATAGAAGATAAATAAAGAAGACAGCTCTCCAAGTTTAAGGTGTGTGCGTTGTCCACACATGTATAAGGGGGGTTCTGGATCAAGAGTGGGTAGCTGCTCATTTCGCGTCTTAGTTCGCTCGCTGTGATTAGAAGCAACCCGCCTTGAGTCCAGAACCCCCTTATACATGTGTGTTAGCTGCCTGAGATTGTTGATATAGATTTATTGTTTAATTGAAGAAGGAGCCTGTCTTAGTATAAAGCAACCATGGCCGTGTCAAGGTTTTCTTCTGACGTGATTGAGCTGTTTTACGGCCCTATTTCGAGAGAAGAGAATGAGAGGCTTCAACTACCTTTAAGGCCCAGAAGGGATTTAGATTTTCGATTGGTAAGAACCAAATTAGACGAATGGCTTCGTGTATCGAGAATGACAGTTCCAGTAGCTTAGAAATTCAAAGCAGACCTTCTGAAATGTGCGCAAAAAACAAAAGCAAGATTCAAAGAAGTGATAGAGAATGAAATTAAAACCCTGAAAAGCGTGAAAATACAGTTCGCCCTTAACGTTAGCTTTTTGATAATTAGGAATGCTGTAAAAGAACAAATGAAATATTATTTTAAACAGAGAGTCAGCGATTTTTAACAGAAACAACATGGCAACAGTAAATAGTTTTGGATGCCTTTGTTAATGTCACCCAATACCAACCCTTTCGTGAAGGCAGCTACATGCCTCTGCCTAAAAGGCTACAAAACAAAAAAGCAATCATAAACGCCCAAAACTGAGACAATCAGTGTTTGAGATGGGCACTGCACATGGCGTTATTTCCACCGATAGACGGAATGAACGTATTAAGGCCGTTAAGATACCTCACAGAAGACAGGTTGAATTTTACAGGAATAGACTTCCCAACACCTGTATCACAGATAAAAAAGCTACAAAAACAAAACCCAAACCTGGCGATAAATGTCTTCGGATGGGAAGACAAGTGTGTTATCATGCATAGGCTCAGTGAAAAAGACGGAAGCCACCTGAGAATCAACTTGATACTTATACAAGACAAAGAAAAATCGCACTATACCTATGTGAAAAGGCTCAGTGCACTGCTGTATGACCAAAACAGCACAACAACAGCAAACATTTCTGCGAACGCTGCTTGCACGGATACCAAAGAAAGGAGCTGCTGGAAAGACACAGACCAGAATACATGGGGCAGCTGAAACGTCCCATAAGGACAGAGTTGCCCAAAGTGGGTGAAAACAAGGTAAAGTTCAAGAACCACCAAGGGCAGATGAAAGCGCCGTTTGTGGTGTACGCTGACTTTGAGTCTTTGATAAGGAAGATCCGCGGCTGTGCCCAAAAAGGACAGGCAACGATAAAAACCACAGTCCATGAACCCTGTGGCTTTTCATATCTAATCATGAAAAGTGACGGACAGACGCGCGGACCTCACGTGTATCGCGGAGGAGACGCAGTGTACCAGTTTTTGGCAAGTCTGTAGTAGCATGCAGAATTTATGAGGTCGGAGTTAGCCGACAAGAAGCCAATCGTAATGACAAAAGAGAACTGGATAAAGTTCAACACCACAACAGAATGTCACATCTGCAATGAAAGCCTGGTAAAGGCTGGCTTCAAAGACGCATTTGACATGTATGACCTCGACATAGGCGAATATTGCGGTCAAGGCCACAAAAGTTGTTATTATAGTGTGATGAGGGGATTCATTGGACCAAGAAGAGAGAGATAGCCCAAAGGCCCTGACACCGAAGCCTGCATATTTTGCGGAAAGCCGCTGCTGGTAAACAACTACAGAGATGCGGTGAAAGACCACTGCCACATAACAGGAAAATACCAGGGGGCTGCACACAATGACTGCAACTTGAAGCTCCCCATAAAGCCCAAAGCGGTGCCAAAACCAATGTCACAGGTGCAGGGAGAAATAAGCTGCATCCCAAACAACACAGAGAAATATGTCTCATTTTCGCTGGGAAACCTGGGTTCATCGACAGCTTAAACTTCATGATGAGCAGTCTTGACACGCTGGTAATGGGAAGCATACCAGAGGATATGAAAATAATAGAAAAGCTGTGTAAAGACGGAGAAAAGAGAAAGCTGCTCTTGAAGAAAGGAATCTACCTGTACGAGTACTTGGAGAGCTTTGAAAGGTTTGCCAAGATAGTGCTCCCTGCCAAAGAAGAGTTCTTCTTGAAACTGTCTGGAAAAGAGATAACCAACGAAGAGTACCCACATGCAAAAGGTCTGGACCGAGTTTGGGTGCAAGACCCTCAGCGACTACCACGACCTGTACGTGCAGACCGACGTCGTACTGCTGGCAGACGTATTCGAAAACTTCTGGAAAGTATGCATGGGAAAGTACGCCCTTGACCCGGTGCATTATTACACAGCCCCCAGTCTGAGCTGGGATGCACTGCTGAAAAAGACTGGAGACTGGACATGCACTTGTTCATCGAAAAAGGCATGCAGGGCAGCATCTCGATGGTGAGCAAGCAGTATGCGAAGGCAAACAAACTGCGGGCCGCCAACTACGACCAACCAAGCCAAACAAATATATCACGCGAAAAACCTCCACAGCTTGGGCGATGAGCCTTCCACTGCCCAAAGGAGGTTTCAAGTGGAGGCAAGTGATGCCCACCGTAGAGCAGATAATGAAGATGAAATAAGGATTGCATATCGGGTGGATCTTGGAGGTGGACCCTGGAGTACCCGGGAGAGCTCCACTAAGCCCAGAACGGCTACCCACTCACGCCAGAGAAGAAGTCCATTGGGGCGGAAAAGATGTCAGGATACCAAAAAAGAATGATGCCCGATCTGGGGTTAGACTTTCCGAAAAGCGAGAAACTGCTCCTGACGCTGGAGAACAAAGAAAAGTACATAGTCCATTACAGGAACCTGCAGCTATACTTGAAACAGGGCAGGTGCCTGAAAAAGGTCCACCGGGTACTTGAGTTTGACCAGGAGCAGTGGATGGAGCCATACATAAGGATGAACACAGAGTTCCGGAAAGAGGCGAAGAGCAACTTCGAAACAAACTTCTACAAGCTGATGAACACCTCAGTGTTTGGCAAAACAATGGAAAACCTGCGCAACTGCGTCGACATAAAAATCGTCTGGAGCTGGGAGGCCGACAAGATCCAAAAGCTGGTGGCCAGCCCCTCATACGCAAGGCATGAGATATTTGGAGATGACCTGGCGGGCATCCACACGTACAAAACGCGGTTGTACTTGGACAAGCCGATCTACACAGGCATGATGATCCTTGAGAACAGCAAGATCCTGATGTACGACTTCTTCTACAACCAGTTAAAGGTGCGGTACGGCCAGAAATGCGAGCTGATCTACACGGACACTGACAGCCTGCTCATGGAGATCAAGAGGGATGATATATACAGAGACATGGCAGAAGACCTCGTGCTGTACGACACCATCAACTACCCCAAAGAGTGTCCGCTTTGCAGCGGCCAAAACAAAAAAGTATTGGGCAAAATGAAAGACAAGTGCACGGGAAGGGTGATCGCTGAAGCAGTGGCAATACGGCCAAAAATGTACTCGATCATAGAAGAAAAAGAAAACAAAAAAGTGAAAGGCGTGAAAAAAATGTAGTAAAAAAAGAGATCCAGCATGAGCAGTACAAAGAGGCGTTGTTTGAGAGAAAGCAGTTTTGGGATGGGATGAACATCTTGGGAAGCGAGGGCCACGAGATCTACAGCATGCACATGGACAAGGTCTCACTGTCGGCATTCAACGCGAAGCAGTGGATAGAAGACGATGGCGTGCACATGCTGGGATATGGGCGCAAAAAAATCAGGCACGGACTTGTTCAGGAGGAAGCTTCGGAAGCACAGCCAATAGCTCTTCACAAACAAAACCATGCTTAGGCCCGTCACACAAATAATAGACAACAGGTTAATTTGGTTTTTAGTTGCGGCTCTTTCAAGATGGTATACTTTGAAAGACCAAACTAGGTCTGTAGCTCTTTTAGTCCTGCCTTCAAGTTCGCTGGGCTGATACAAATATCATACATTGATAAGTGGGGGGAGTTCTTTTTCTTTCAAACCAACAGATCTGGAATACTTTATAGGTTTTGAAGTGACAGATTTCTCTTTGATAGCTACAGCTGTTTTTTTTCCGATAAGACTAGTGACCTCATTGTTAAGAGCGGCAACAACGTTGGGGAGCTATTTGAAGTATTAACCTTCGCAGAGTCTTTGGAGGTCAGAGGCTCTGCCTCTTTGTAATGGCTGGTGATGTAGACAACAGTCAACGCATATTTGTAAACTTTATGCCCACGAGGGGGCTTGTCATGAGGCAGAAAAAGAAGGTCCGCCTGGTGGACCGCAATAGGCGACAATACGTCGAATTTGGGCCATGGAGTGTATCGCGGCACAGGGATATAGATCCGCCAAAGGGCTTGTTTGATGAGCCACTGCTTGGTGGTTTCTTCAGGGACTTTTGCGGTGTCCGCTAATTTTTTGATGGCAGTGATGCCTCTCCAGTAGCCCTGGGGGCTGTAGCAGACTTTGGCAAGCTTAGTGTCCATTTATTATACCATCGAGTTTATTTAAAGAAAAGGGAAAGCTGTGTAGCCAAGAGCAAGCGTGCTGCCGCCCACAAAAAGAAGCTCGCGTTGTTTTTGCTGCTCACTGGGCTGATAAAAGTCAGCGAAGCAGGGCTCTTTGACTGTGATCTGCTTGTCTGGGTGGGCCTGGTTATAGAGTTTGAATGTGTAATCAGTGTTCGTGAAGTTCTGTTTCGCCTGTTCTTTTATTTCTCTGTTGGTTTTGATCCAATCAAGAAGCACGGTGCCATCGTGCGTGTATTTGGCCATAGCAGCTTGATAAGCTTCAAGGGCTTTGTTGTGTTGCATTTTCTCTGCCAACGCAATCTTCCCGCTGTAACCAGAAAGATATTTGGCAAGATAGTTGCCACCAGTGAAAGCAGCCGCATTAAGAATTGCGCCCGCCATCATCATCGCAATGCTCGCCATTGTATATGTTGTAAAAATGTATTTTTAATTATCGTATGGCGGTGGGGGTTCGTACGAAGGAGGTGTAGGGCATTTCTCCGGTAATGGAAAGTGTTCAGTATCAAGATCCTCAAAATCAGAGTCTTCATAATCGGAATCTTCAATAACATCCAACCAAACAAATTTTATGGCATCAGCGGTATAATAAGATATCGTCATTGAAAAATATAACAATGCAACCGTTGAGAGGGCTTTGAGGAAAAAAATAAGAATGTGCCATTGGTATTATGACAATGTTTCTTTTTTTCTAAACCAAAGTTGGAAGAAAAGTTGGTCTTCAAGGTAGTTTTTCAGTGCGATGCTACCTGCCAGGACAGCTGTGAATTTTGCATAGTTCATGATGCTGCTGCTGGGGTTAGAAGTAAAGTTCTCTTTCACCACCTTTTTCGTAATCCAGCCAATGCCAGCGGTTAAGCCAGTGAGAACAGCCACATCCATGAACGTATTAACGAGCTTGTTGTCTGACATCGTATAATGTGCGTCTTTTTTATTTTCAAATATCAATCCATATGCCGGAGCTGTCTTCTTTGGACCGTTCGAGGCAGCTGTGTATCAACAGGGGCTTGCATCTCGGCGGCTGGATGAGGTGTAGCAGACTGTTGATTGAAAACCTTTTTTATCTCGTTGCATTTGTAGTAAATTCCAATGACGGAAACCACAATGCTGATTATACCAATCCACTGAGTCATACTTAAAACGTTTTCTGTGTCTTCTTTGGGTGCCTTATCAACGTGTTTTGTCCTCCTTGGGTGTCTCATCGATCGAATCAACACGTCCTGCAGCTAAGGTGGCTTCGGCTTTTTTTTGTGCTTGATGCACCACAGCTAAGGCGTCTTCTGTGGCTTTTTTTGTTCTTCAAGGGCTTTTTTTGTTCTTCATGAGCCTGTTTTGTTTTTGCAGTGACGGCTTTGCCTGCAGCCACCTGGCTCGGGTTTTTCTCTTTCACAGGTGCAGTACTTGTTGTTTTTGAAGTTACCTGCTCTCATGTGTCAGGTGTGGTTTCTGAATCTGCCATTATTTTATTCAACAAAAAATATCTAATTGAGAAATTGCTGAGCAATGCTTACTAATTATTCAGCATTTTGCTCAACAACTTCTTGGCAATCCTTAGCAGGACTGAAATAGATATGTTTAGTTGTGATCAGCGCTGTGTTGGCTACCATGAGCAGCCGCCCACATTTCAAAGCAAGACTTCCAACAAGTGTGGACAACTCTTTGGTGATCACATAATCTTTTTTGAGATCGTTCTGCAGAGCTTCAATGTCATTAATCGGCAAAAACATCCCACCCCCCCTAGTGTACAACAAGATAAAGCTTTCAAGAAAGGTTTCGGTGGTCTTGTCACCCACATAAGTCTCGTACGTTTTGTAGTACTTTTCAGCATCTTTAGCTTCCAAGTGCTTAACATGCTCTTGTGTCAGCTGCACTCCGATGGCTTCCATTGCTTTGCCTGTAGAAACCAGAATTGCAAGCTGTTCACGGAGGACCGGGATGTCTGGCCGAGCAGAGTTGCCACCACCTGTTGGCTCGGTTTCGAGCATCTGAGAGACTTCTTCCATAACTTTCATATCCTCAGCCGTAAGATCTGCCATTTAGTTATCGCTCTTCTTTTTTAATTCGAAAATTTAATCTCGTATGGGTGGTGAAGAGAGAAAACAAGGTGTGAGAACTTTCTCTCTTTCAACCTCGCAATCAGCTGCTTGAGGTCATCTTGCGAAAGTTCTCCCGTGTATTCTTCAAAAATCACCTTCGTGGTCTTCGCAAAAGGGGTGTAGAACAGCATGATGGCTGCCACATTTTCACGGAAAGGCTTTGCAATGCTGGAGAGCTGCTGGGTCAACACCCATGCACTGATGTTCGCGTGGCGGGCGGAAAAGCCGAGTTTAACGAGCTCGCCAGTGCATCCTTTCACATCTCTGGAGGCTGCGCAGTCATCAAGGACAATCAGCGTGTTCATGCCTTCAAAAACAAAACTTGCCATTTTCAGCCAAAATTCAACCCTGTGCTGCTCGCAGATGATCATGAACAGCCGTTGAAGAAATGCATCAAAGCAGCCAAAGTAGTACTCCCTGGAACAGGTACAAGGTTGCTTGAACTTGGTAAATCTGCTTTGGCGTCCGGGATGTTCGGAGGGTTTGATAGATTTGGACCAGGAACAGTCGAACTTTCAAGAGTGGGTGGCGGCTCCAGAATACACTCCTTGTCCGCTGAAGAGCCAAAGCCACTGTTCTGAGACTCATCATTTTTATGGCTAACAGCCGGTTGATACACATTCTTGAAAAATGACAAATTTCTTGGTACTGTACTGCCCTTCTTCCTCACAACTGTCATGGGGGTAGGATCATACACAGTTCCTCCTTTTGATACTGAAAATGGTCTCTTGACCAGCACAGCCTTGCCAGGGGAGGTGTTGCAAGGTTTTACATAGGCCTTGTTTTCAGTATGAGCTTTCATCTTGAGCTTTTGTGAGGAGTCAGGTTTGCATACGATCTCAGCTACAGGGTCAATGTGATTAGCTTGTGATAGCTTGTTTTGAACAGGCCATTTCAGCAACAGTACAGCAGGAGCAACACCAGTGGTTGCATGAGGCGTAGTGTGATAGTTACGCAAAATGGCTTGCAGCTCCTTTCTCCAATTTCTCCCTTCTACTTTGGCTGCTTTGATGCATTTCTTTAACTTTTTCACAGATCTCTTGACTTCTCCTTTAGCCCTTGGCCAGAGGGGAGTAACCTTTCAATGCTTAAAACCAAGCACATACGAAATTGTCAATTGTAATAAATTCTTCTCTGTTAAACGGTGGGCCATTATCAGATTTGACTACACGGGGAGCTCCAAATGCGGAAAATAGCTGATCCAACTTGGGGATGACACCACTAGCAGACGTAGATGACACTGGTTCAACAAACGGAAATGTCGAGTAGTCATCAACCACTAGGAGTAAGGTCTGACCATCCACATGCGCAAAGTCCACACTGACTTCATCAAAAGAGCTGTCAGGTAATACTGACATCTGAAGCGGTTCTCTTGTGTAAACTGGGGTAACCACTTGACACGGTAAGCAAGCCTTGATCTTCGTTTCTACCATCTTGTCCATGCATGGGAACCGTACCTTCTCTCACAGAAGAGCCTTGGTCTTTACTATGCCCAGATGGCCTTCATAAGTAATGTCAACAATTCGTTCTTACAATGTAGCAGGTACCACAGATTTCAACAAAACAGTGTCTTTACATGTTAACTGCTTTTTCACTTGCTCATAACGTGGCAGTTCAGATAATGATACATCAGGAGGGGCTTTGTGCCAGCAGCCGGATTTGATGGCAAACATGACAGCTTGAGGCATTGGGTCTGTCACGAATGCTATATAAACTGTCATAAACAGTCCTTTATTTAGATCATTAGGAGATCAGTCTTTGCCAGTTTTTGTAAAGAGATGTAATAACTATTTAAGGGATGAGCCAGGATTCAACAAGGATTACTAAACACAACTTTACTCGTACAGTAATCCAAGATAGAGGCATTCAGTCTGACATGCGCGGAGACCATGTGGTCCATAAGTAGCAAGGAAACTGGTGACTAGCCATATCATAACATCCTCCTTATAATACAAGATTGAATAACAAATAAAATAAAACTGTTCAGCAATGTTCTGTGAACTAGATGCCTTGAATATTGTCCATTTAGAACAGTGTTCAGACCATATGCAATGCAAAGTCACTTGTGAAACTTAAACTATACTTTCTGGAAAACAAACAGGAACATGAATCTAGTTGAATAAATGTTATTCAGCAAAACGAGCGGGTCTGGTCACTGTGCATCCACTTCTGGTTCAGTAAGGCTCAGGGCTCTGATTGGCATTGGAACGGGTGGTCTCCATGGGGGTCTGTGTCGGTCTCACAGAAGCAGCAGTAGCACCACTTGGCGGACTGGGTGTAGGAGTGGTATGTAATGTTTCTGCAGATTCAGGAACACTTGGGTGAGCTTCTGAAACTGTGTTCTCATCTGTGGGGCCCATTTCGATGTGTTGTGCACTGGCGGGGCGAAGGTGGCACCTGTTGCGTCGCAATATTGAACCATTCTGTGTCTGTACCTCATATGAGCGGGGTTCTGGTCTCTTGCAACTTACAGTCCCTGGAAACCATTTCTTGGTACGTTGGTCCTGTATGCATACATGTTGTCCAGTTGCCAGGGGACTAAGATCTTGCGCATTCCTATCATGGTAATATTTCATGCTTTGTTGCCGTTCTATTAGCCTCTGGGAAATCTGGTCTCTATTTGGCATTTGATTCTCTATTCTGATGGGAAGATTTGATTTGAGCTTTCGCTGATAGAGCAGTTCAGCAGGAGCTGGGAGCTGTGAGTCACTAGGAGTAGATCTTAGACAGAGCATTGCCATAGTGAGGTCTTTTCCAGATTTCTCAGCTTTGTTGAGGGTGTTTTTGACAGTCTGAACTTGACGTTCAATGAACCCATTGGACTTTGGGTATCTTGGGCTGGAAGTTATGTGCTGGAAACCCCAATCCTTGGCGAACTGTTTGTAACTTTGACAGTCATATTGTGGCCCATTGTCCGAGATAATGACCTCGGGTACTCCTTGTTCCGACAGTATGTCTTTGGTGAGACCTACGACAGTTTTTCCTGTGGACTGTCCACTTGGGATTTTCCTGATGATGGGAAATTTGGAGTAATAATCACATATTAGCAGATATTCATCTCCTTTCCAGAAGAACAGATCGGTTCCAATGACCTACCAAGGTCTTGTGGGTACTTCATGAGGTTCCAATGTTTCTTTAGCTTGTGAATTTTGACTTTCTTGACATATTTCACATGTCTGGACTCTGGACTTAGCTCGCAGCCTACATTTCTCAAAACCTTGGTGAGCCTGATGAATTCTCTCTATGACATCACTCCTTTTTGACTCTGGGATAATGACTCTTTCCCCTTTTAAGATTAGCCCATTTTCAACAGAAAGTTCGTCTTGGTAAACCCAATACTTCCTCAAGTGCACTGGAACCTGTTTCTGCTGGTCTGGCCAGCTAGAGTAGATGAGTTCTTTCAGGCCTGATAGTTCAGGATCTGCAGCGGTGTCTTGCTTGAGCGAGTCCAACCTCTTGTCAGTGAACTGGACTAGGCACACCTTGTGTAGATCAACTGTGCCTTCACTGGGTAGGGGATTCAGTCTTGATAAAGGGTCAGCCAAACGCATTTCTGTGCCTGGTTTGTACTTGATTGCCATGTCATAACCTTGCAATCTGAGCAGCATTCTCTGAAGCCTGGGAGGGGCAGCTGTTAAATTCTTCAAGTGGATCATTTCGAGGGGCTTATGATCAGATTCCACAATGAACTTCTTTCCAAACAGATAAGAATGGAATTTCTCACAAGCCACAACAACTGCAAGCATCTCACGCTCGATATCTGCATACCGTCTCTCTGTGTCAGTGAGTGCTCTGGATGCAAAGGCAACAACTTTACCATCTTGTATGAGGGCACTTCCAAGGCCCCACAGGGATGCGTCAACGTGGATGACTGTTTCCTTTTCAGGATCAAAGTACGTAAGTGATACTTCCTGGCAAATTGCTTGCTTGATGCTTTCAAAAGCTGTACTGTGAGACAAGGACCATTGGAAATCAGTGTCTTTCTTGAGTAGGTTTCTCAAAGGCTCTGACATTGCAGACAAATTTGGAATAAAAGGGGCCATGTAGGTTGCTATGCCGAGGAAGGTCTGGAGTTCCTGGGCATCCTGTGGCTCCTGAATGGCCCTGATGGCTTCAATTTTCTTGGGATCCGGGTGGACCCCTTCTGCATTAAACGACATGCCGAAGAATGTAATCTTTGGCTGACTGATACTGCATTTGTCCAGGTTGAAGACAAGACCGTGCTGTCTTGCTACTAGCATGAGATTGTGCAAATTGGCATCATGTTCCTCTGTGGTAGGGCCATGCACTGCGATGTCGTCGGCAATACTGACAGTTCTGGGACATTTCTCAAGAATGAAATCCATCTTCTGTTGAAAGATATCTTGACTCACACATAATCCAAAGGGGAGACGAGTAAATCGGAATCTGCCGAATGGACTCTTGAAGGTTGTGAGTAAGGAAGACTCTTCATCTAGTACTACAGACCAGTAACCATGATGGGCATCCAACTTTGAGAATACTGAGCTGCCTTTAAACTTGTGCGTGATTTCCTCTAGAGTTGGGTATGGTGATGACTTCTCTCAACAGCCTGGTTGAGATCTTTGGGATCTAAGCACACCCTCCATCTCCCATTTGATTTTTGGGAGTAGGCAACACTTGAAACCCAGTCAGTGGGTTCAGTCACTGGTTTAATCACACCAAGACCAATCATTTCATCAAGTTCCTTTCTTATGTTGTCCTTGATGTGAATGGGACACTTCCTTGGTGCATGTACCACAGGCAGTACATCAGGGTCAACAACAATGTGATACTCTCCTTCAAATTTGCCAATACCATTGAAACGATCTGGATAGAGCTTCTGGAGGTCATGTATGCTGTGGATTGCAGGAACTGGGCAGTGCACACTGTTATTGCTTGTGTTTATCTCACAGTGTAACTCCACTAGTTTGAGCTTGCATGAAGTGGGCAGGCCACAAATAGCAGGGCCATCAACATCAGCAACATAAAACTTGGCCTCAGTTTCATTGGAATCATGAACATTGGACAGAACATATACCATGCCGGGGTATCGATGTACCATTGTAGGCAGTCAGTTTGGTTTTGCTCAGTGTTGTATCTTTCGGAAGGCCATTTTCGTCCAGGCAGTCTGGAAACATTTTTCCATAAATTCTCAACAGCAGAATGTTTCCTTGTGCTCCAGTATCTACTTTCACTTTCAGCAAAGCATTTGGATTGCCAAGATTTGGCAGTTTCACTTTAATATGGGCAAAAGCTTAATTTCTCTCTACATCAGCACCAGTGCTATCAATTTTGATGTTCTCAAATAACAACTCCTCAAAGTCAGAATTTGTTTCTTCTACCATATGTACCTTGCTCTGCTTCTCTTTGTTCGAGCAATGTCCATTGCCTTGTCAAGCTTTAGTTTCTCATCCTTTCCAAGGTGGTTCTCTTGTACTTTCCGCTCTCGAGTACCAATAATTAACTGTTGAATTAAACGTTCTTCCATCTCGGCTTCAGTGAACCGGCATTTCTGAGCTTGTAGCTTGCACCTAGCCATGAATGAATCGACAGACTCATCCTTTGTTTGTCTGAAGCCTTGCAATTGGAAACGAGCAATTCGAAAATTCGACTTGGGCTCCAGATACTTCGTAAACTTGTCGAAAATCGTATCAGTTTTCACTTTGTCTTCATCGCTCAGTTCGAAGGAGTTGAAGACTTTAAGGCCTTCTTCGCCAATCCAGAGTAGGATATATGTGGCCTTCTCTTTCTCTTCTTTCTTGTTTAAGGGCCCGTTAAAAATGAGCTGGCATACTGTTTGAAAGTTTTAAACGCTGTTGGCAAGTCGGTGTCATTCCAATCCATATGAGGCGGTTTTATTCCAGATAACTCGCCCATATTTGTAAGTGAAGTGATGACTGGTTGAAGATATCAAGGTACTCGGTCTTGCAAACCAGCTGCACGCTATAAACAGTAGATGTCAAAATCCGTGTCCATCGGGTTTATTCAATGTTCTATCTGCTCAAAACAGTGCTGGCCGTGGTTGTCCATCCCACCGCTGCCACCATGTAAAGAGATGTAATAGCTATTTAAGGGATGAGCTAGGATTCAACAAGGATTACTAAACACAACTTTACTCGTACAGTAATCCAAGATGGAGGCATTCAGTCTGACATGCGCGGAGACCGTGTGGTCCATAAGTAGCAAGGAAACTGGTGACTAGCCATATCATAACAGTTTTGTTTAGGCCATTGCGGTCAGCCTTTTAATTACCTTAGTTTCGTTTCAATTATCAGTCAATTCTCTTTTCTTGGATAGAATACTTGTTAGCCATATGCTTCCTGTTTGGTGACATTCCACCATTGAACGCCCTTCGTTTCCCACATGATAAGGAATGCGACTTTTGATTTTAGCCAGTCAGAGCTACGTTGTCATAGGAGAAAGAAGTCATCGGAGTTTATCAGTAGTCAGTCCTTACACGTAACTATCGGAGTACCATTGGAGCATTGGAGTTACCTTTTCTTTTTCAGCCTTTAACACAGTACTGGGTGAAAGTTCTACCCGTTTATATTCACCTTCTCGTTTTTCCTTTTACCACGCATTTGTAGATCTTGTAAATTTTAGCTCTCTTTTAATTATGTATTGTAGTCTACTCTGTAGTTTACACTGCATATGTATAATATTTGGGCAAGGCGACCGTAATAAACGCTAATGAAGTAAAGCCTGTCCAATTGCTCTACATTGTGCGGTTGACGCTCGACGATCTCAATGTACACCACATGCCAGCTACTTAGGTTCATTACAGTGAAAAGTCCATGGATATCCACAAAGGCAGGTAAGCCATATCTTAATGTGTAAACATGGAGCCATCGAAAACTATGAGTCAAGTAAGAGCACAGCTGAGTGCTGGAGGAACCACAGAGAGCGGAGCTAGGAGTAAAAGAACACGGAAAGCCCTGCAGAACACAATAGACAACAAACATAAAGAATTTCTCAAATCGCGTAGGAGGCTCCTTAGTGTAATGCAATTAGTAGATGGCTTAAGAGATGACAGCAAAATTGTGCCCTTAGTACGAGACCTCACAGCTGCTTCAGGGGAGTTCAGAGAGCTGCTACAGAACTTGTCTGAACTGTACGAGCAAGATTCGTACGGTGATTTCGTGGAGGAGCCTCGACTCGAAGAAGAATACGACACCTTAAAACGAGCTTTCTCAGTTATAGAGAAACTAAAAAATAAAATGAGTAGACAATCCAACAAGTTGTTCAAGACGAAATCTGTCTCAAGCGCTAGCCGATGCAAAAGCGGCCAAAGAAGTAGCTCGATACACGCACCTAATACCGGAAAAGGAACTTGAGTGCAAAACATGCGACACAGAAACGGAAAGAATTCGGCAACGAGAGAGAGTGCAGTTCGAAAAGGAGATGGCGATCTTGGGAGTGGACAAAAGGGCAGCCATAGCAAACACTAAACTTTAGGTCTTCAAAGAGGCACTTTTGGAAGAGGATTTTGAATTGCAAGAGTTTAAAGATCCCCAAATTAAGACGGAGGAGCACACCTCACAATGGGTCCATTCTGCTCCCTTGCTTGACCTCTCGCCCACAGGAAATCTGTCACGCCCAGAAACTGCACCTAAACTGCAAATTGTATCGAAGCGAACAAAGCCTCCGTCATCTCCACCCCACAAACCTAAAACGTTGGAAGAAACAGGTCAATCTTACACTCTTAGCCCGCATCCTAATTCAGACCATAAATTAAATGACAGTCACGGAGAACAACAAAATGCCGCCCTCAATCAACAACCACTTACCTCTTCGACCCCCTTGAGTCGTAAATCAACAAATTGTCGCTGGGCTAGCTAGACAAAACCTGCTGAAATGCCAACCAGATGTGTTCTCTGAAGACCTTACTCTCTTTAACCCTTGGAAATCCGCGTTCAAATCCATGCTAATTGACACTGACGTTTCCCCAACACAGGAAATCAATTACATGAGGAGCTTCACTAGTGGAACACCACAGCGCTTTGTAGATAATTACAGGAAGCGACAAATGCGTGACCCCGTTGCATTACTAAGGGATTTGTAAGAAGAACTGGAGAGGCATTTTGGGAGCACTGCAGTTATTAGCAATATACTGCTGGAGCACTTGTGCAACTCAGCTACGTGCAACAAGTATGATAATGAGAACTTGCAGCATTTCACAGATCTTTGCGCGGACATCGAGAGTCAATTGACCTACCTCCCAGGACTTGCATGCCTCAATTATCCAAGCCCCATTCAACCTGTAAAGGAGAAATTACCACAGTTCATCTGTGCCAAATGGGAGAAAGAAATTGCTCATTATTCCGACTGCAACGGAGGAACGTACCCCCCTTCTCCGGGTTTTCCAAAATAGTAAAAGAACAGGCAAAGATCAAGAAAAACCCGAACCTCCTAGCCAATAAAGAGGCAAGACCATGCAGGGAGAAGAAAACACTGAAAACGGACTTGCAGCCCCCCTGATGAGAAAAAGGGAGACTCTGGAAACGAGAAGTGGGAAGGCCGTTGCAGAAGAAACAAGCACTGCCAGTTCCACAACAGGACTGGACATGACCTATCGGGGTGTAAGGCATTTGCAGCTAAAACTCTAGAGGAACGCACACAGTGGATAAAGGACGCGCGCTTGTGCTTTCGATGTTTCAGCCCTGCCGATATCTCAAGCTGTTGTAACATCCCCCTAAGGTGTACTATTTGTGGAGACAGGTGCCATAATGCATTACTGCATAAGGAGAGGCAACTACCCCTTAAATTGGAGCCTAAATCAGAGAACGATGCAGTCAACCCGAAATGCACCACGCTCTGTGGACCGGCGGGATGTGTGTCCTGCAGTAAAACCCTGTTAGTAGAAGTATATAGCAAGAGTAGCCCTCACCTCTCTAAACGGGTTTACGCCATAATCGACGAGCAGAGCAACAGTTCCCTCGTCATTGGCGAGTTAGCCAACCACCTTGGAGCAAGTGGACCCCCAGAGAAATACTTCCTGTCCACATGCAGCGGGGAGAAAAAGGAGAAGCACGGTCGGCGGGTACCAGGGATTACAGTGCGCTCACTCAGCGGACGAGAGTTCCCATTGCCAACTCTCACTGAGTGCGACACAATCCCTCAAGACAAGAGCGAAATTCCCACTCCGGACATGGCAAAGAGTTTCCCGCATCTAATCGACATAGTACATGAGATACCTTCCCTAGACGAGTCTGCAAAGGTTCAGCTGCTGATTGGTCGGGATGCACCCGAGCTCTTGAAAGTCCGAGAATTTAGAAACAGCCCTAGAAGAGCCCCCTGGGCGCAACGACTGGCTCTCGGATGGACTATCAGCGGTCAGATGTGCCTCAATTTCCCAAGCGGGCCTGCTCATGTCCTCACCTGCCTCACCAGCTTGTCCACTGCTGCAGAGAGAATCCAAGAGACTGGAGACAAGAACTACGAGCTGGTTCCCTGTCCAAATCAATTCAAGGTCGAGGACCCAATCCTGGAGCGTGTTACCGACAGCATCTTCAAGACTACACAAAGCAACAATGAACCTAGTCTCTCTTGCGAAGACCATTTGTTTCTGGAGATCATAGAGGCAGGAATACACAAGAACAAGAGTGGTAACTGGGACATGCCACTACCATTTTGTGATGAGCTCCAAACCATGCCGAACAACCACATCCAAGCAGTGCAATGCTTATAAGGGCTTCTGAAGATGTTCACCAGGAAACCAAAAATGAGAGTAGATTACCTAGAGTTCATGGGAAAGATTATTGAGAGGGGCCACGCCTCCCAGATTCCATGTGTTGAAGCCCCACCTCCCCCTGGCCGTTCCTGGTATTTACCGCATTTTGCAACATATAACACAAAGCACACTATCCAAGTGGTGTTCAATTCCGGTAGCGAGTTTGAAGGGGTTTCACTGATGAAAAACGGTGAGGAGGCCAAGAGATTTATTCACCGCAACTTCTACGTCGATGATGGCTTAGCTTCCTTAACACTCAACAAGCAATAGAGTTAGTGAAAAATGCACAGGCCTCACTAGCCACCGCTAACCTACGTCTTCACAAAGTTGTCTCGAATTTAGTAGAGGTCATGGAGGCTTTTCCCACCAAAGATCAAGCTAAGGACGTGCGTGACCTAGATCTGCATCATGACAGTCTTCCAGCGCAGCAATCACTCTGAGTCTTCTGGAATCTGGAGATGGACGCCTTCACCTTTAAAGTGACCCTGCCGGAAAAGCCGTCCACCAGGAGAGGAGTCCTGTCCATTGTCTTAGCGATGCACGGCATGACCCCTAGTAAGCTAATGGAAACGAGCTGGCTTACTGGCCCGGAATTCCTCAGAAAACCAGAGAGTACCCCTCAAGCAGATGAAACATTCAAACTCAGCGCAAGTGACCCTGAAGTCTGCAAATGAGTGTTCAGTGCCAAAGTGAAGACAACTAAAGAAAGGAGGTCGTTGAAATCTCTGTGACGAGCGATCACGAATCTAATTGTTGTAGTCAGAGAATTTAAGCGCTGGAGAGATGACAAAGCGACATCAGCCAAACCGAGGAGTAAACCAGATAAAATACAAGGAAAACTCAGACCACTGACCTTGGAAGAATACAATCAAGCCCTGCGTATTGTAATTAGCACTACGCAGAAAGCAGTATTTGGTGAGTTATTACAACTGCAAGAATTGAGCCTGAGCTACCGAGGGAAGCTGAAAGTAGTGCCAAGAAAGCTCTCAAGGGATAGCAAATGTACCGTCTCCTCCCGTTCCTTGATGGCCACGGAATTCTGCACATCGGAGGCAGACTAAGAAGAGCAGAAATGGAGTATGAAGAGAAACACTCGATCGTGTTACTGAAGAATAACCATGTCTCATAGCTAGTAGCGAAACATTACCACCTCAGAGTTCAACACCCAGGGAGGCAAATTACTGGAGGAGTGATTCGACAAGCAGGATTCTGGCTTATTGGAGGTCACAATACTGTGACGAAGATCATTGGAGCCTGCATTCCTTGCAAAAAGCTAAGAAAACAACCCCTGGTTCAGCACATGGCAGACCTCCCACCTGATAGAACCGAGGTCTGCCCCCCTTCACTAACGTGGGCTTCGACGTCTTTGGCCCCTGGATGGTGCAAACACGGAAAACAAGAGGAGGAGCTGCAAATGCTAAGAGGTGGGGCCTAGTGTTTACATGCCTCAACAGCAGAGCCATCCACATAGTGGTACTGGAGGCCATGGATGCCAGCGCATTTATCTGCATGCTAAGGAGATTCTTCGCTTTCCGTGGTCATGGCAAACTCCTTAGATGTGACCGTGGTACTAACTTCGTTGGAGCAAACACGGAGCTACAAGAAGTGGCGTCAGAGTTCAATGAGAAGAAGGTGGGAAAATTCGCTACGGAGCACGGATGCAAATGGGAGTTCAACCCTCCCCATGCATCGCATTTCAGTGGCATATGGGAGAGACAAATTGGCACCATACAACATGTACTGGATGCTATGTTTGCCGAGCTAGGCAAAACCCAACTTACGCACGAACTACTGGTCATGCCAATGGCCGAAGTGGTAGCCATAGTCAATGTGAGACTGATATCTGCACTGCCATCCGACACTGATGATCCACAGCCTCTGTCCCCTGCAATGCTACTCACAATGAAAACACTCCAGCTGGACCTCCACCAGGCCAGTTCCTACGTGCCGACATCTATGCATGCCATCACTAGAGAAAGGTCCAGTTTCTAGCTGATGGCGACGAGAGTACTTGCAAAGCCTGCAGCCTTGACAGAAGTGGACCAAGACGAGACGAGATTTACGCGTGGGGGACGTAGTGCTCGTGCAAGACGAGCAGCAGCATCGAAACAACTAGCCATTGGGAAGAGTAGGAGATGTGATACGAAGCAAGGACGACGGAGGTAGGAAAGTCAGGGTAGAAATCATCAAAGACGGAGAGAGGAAGGCGTATCTACGACCTATTAAGGAGCTTATACTACTTCTGCCTGAAGATGGAGCCGAACCAAACCAGGAGTGACGTTAATACGAAGATTTAAAATAGAGGAGTAGCAAAGATTAGAATCTTTTGGCAAGGAATGTCACAAACGCTATATAAACTGTCATAAATAGTCCTTTATTTAGATCATTAGGAGATCAGTCTTTGCCAGTTTTGTTTAGGCCATTGTGGTCGGCCTTTTAATCACCTGAGTTTCCTTTCAATTATCAGTCAATTCTTTTTTCTTGGATAGAACACCTGTTAGCCATATGCTTCCTGTTTGGCAACATTCCACCATTGAACGCCCGTCGTTTCCCACATGATAAGGAACGCCACTTTTGATTTTAGCCAGTCAGAGTTACGTTATAGGAGAAAGAGGTCATCAGAGTTTATTAGTAGTCAGTCCTTACAGGTAACTATCAGAGTACCATTGGAGCATTGGAGTTGCCTTTTCTTTTTCAGCCGTTAACACAGTACCAGGCGTAAGTTCTACCGTTTATATTCACCTTCTCCTTTTTCCTTTTACCTCGCCTTTGTAGATCTTGTAAATTTTAGCTCTCTTTTAATTATGTATTGTAATCTACGCTGTAGTTTTCACCGCATATGTATAATATTTGGGCAAGTCGACCTTAATAAATGCTGATCAAGTAAAGCCTGTCCAATTGTTCTGCATCATGCGGTTGATGCTCAACAATCTCAACGTGCACCACGTGCTACCTACTTGGGTTTGTTACAGGATCCTTTGCTTTAGCAGACTCTATCTCAGACAATATCACTGCTTTTGGTGCAGCATTCCTTGTGACAAATGAAATGTGTTCCTCAGATTCTTTATCATAGCTGTGAGATTCAGGATCTCCCACCGGGTGTCTCAACGCATAGTCGGCTGGGTTGGAGGCACTGGGGTGGTACTCCACAGTGAAACGATACTGCTGTAGCTCCAAGAGCCAGCATTCTATCTTGGCAGATTGTTTGGAAGACAGTTTGTTGAACAAAGACACCAAGGGCTTATGGTCAGTGATGACCTTGAACTCTTTGCCATACACAAACAGGTTAAAGTGCTTGACTGCCCAGTAAATTGAAAGAGCTTCACGATCAATTTGGGGATAGCTCGCCTGAGTGGGAGTAAGCGGGCAACTTGCATAGTGCAGTGGTGTCACTTCCTTGCTCGACTCTTCCTCTTGGGTTAGGACGGTGCCTAGACTGATAGGGCTACCATCGACAAAGATGGAAGTAGGTTTCTTTGGGTCAAATTATTCCAAAGTGGTCTTGGTCGATAACATTGCTTTCAGGTGTTCAAAGGATAACTGTTCCTCTTGCATCCATTGCCACCTTGCTCCATCACAGGTCAGCTGTCAAAGAGGTCTGCTGATTAATGCAAAGTCATTGATGAACCGAGAGCAGAATGCAGTAGAGCTAAGAAGGCTTCATACTTCAGAGGCATTGCTTGGTGGAACAACATTTTGTAGAGCCTCAACCTTCTTCGGGTCAGGTGATATACCCTTTTTGGAGAACACATGACCAAAGGGTAGGGTAGGTTGATTGTCAGTCCATTGTCATGGAGTTGATGGAACATTTGTTTCAGATGTTGGTCATGAGTGTCCTTGTCTGTGCGACCAACATAGATGTCATTGCTGATGTATTTAACACAAGGAATACCATTGATGGTGTCACTCACTTTCTTTTGGAAGACTTCCGCAGCACACAAGAGACCAAAGTTCAGCCGCTTGTAGCGAAACAGCCCAACATGAATGGAGATTGTCATGAATTGTCTCGAATCAGAGTGGAGCAGGATCTGGTGGTACCCTTGATTAAGATCAATCTTACTTAAGACTTTGCACCCATTGAGGTCTGACACCACATTGTCAATGGTAGGAATGACGTGCTGCTTTCTGATGGTAGCTTGGTTGAGGGACCGCATGTCAACACAGATTCTGATTTCATACGGCTTTGATGGTTTGGGCACAACTACAATTGGCGAGACCCAAGGCGTCGGGCCCTCAGCGCGTTCAATGATGTCCTCATTTTCCAGAGTTCTTAACTTGTCTTCTACTTGCTTTCTTACATGGAACGGGATGTGGCGGTGCGGCTTTGCCACTGGTCTAACAGATTCATCTACATGTATGCGAACTGTTTCACCTTTGTATTCACCCATACCATTAAGCAAATGGGGGAAGTCCTTGAGGAAGCCTGGGACACCAGGTGGCAGGTTCGCAGGAGGTTGTTTAACTGTGCTTACAGCTTTGATGAGATTCAACTTTTGTGATGTTATCCAGCTAAGGATGGATCCTGAAGAGCCCTCTGCCATGTAGAATGTCTCTTCTGATGAAAGGTGATCACTAGCTACACTGACTGAGTTTGCCACATAGGTTTAGAGGCTTACTGGACATATACAGGTACACTTTGACATTTGTCTCCGTCAGTTGAGGCTTCTCTTTTAGACCATCAAAGTCAAACGCTTAGCATGTTGTTCAAACGCTTAACATACTTCTCAAAACGGGTAGGTGCTGTGTCTCTCGGTTGAAGCTCAAACTCAGGAAAGGTTGGTAGGTTAATCACTGTAGCCATAGTGTAAGTAGGGGTTCCTGAAGACTGTGAAGGTGCTGAGGTCAATGGAGGATCCAATTCATACGAAGACATCAAAAACACAGTCAATTGGTGATGTGTTTTCTTGGTTGGTTCAGTGCTTCAAACACAAAGATTTTCGTCTGCAATTACAGTGATCCCATCCTCGTCGCCATTGTAAGGTTTTCCTTCAGTGTTAACTCAAGATGCACAAGACAAACTACAGATTTTAATGCGTTCTCAGTCACCAGTGACATAGACCGCCATGCTGGCTGATAAGATCATCCCATATTCCTTAGCAATACACAATATGCAAATGAACATTACACGTATCTCTGTCTCAATCTGTAAAGTTATTTTGAGACACCCTTGATTCACTCTTTGCCTAGCATGAAGAAATCTGAGGTACTTTCCTGGGAGCCCGTGGCTATCTAGGACACAAGTGTAAGAAGTGTACAGGGAAAAGTTCTAAGTGGTTAATTAGATGACAGGCATCTTCGAAGATCCATGTTTCTTTTTGCAAAATGTTTCCTAAACGAAACATTTATGCAGTAGACACGTGTTTTTGTGCCTGAGGTACTTGTCTTTTCTTCACCCAGGATAATAAGAAAATATGTATCCATCCATAGACTTTTCATGGAGTCTACGCCATTCCAAATGTTTTTCAATAGAATCAGTTTCAGTCCAGGGAACATTTGCAGTACAATTTGGGGAACATTTGCGGCTCTGTACAGCTGAACAAAATGGCAGAGGGCAAGGAGCACAAATTCTGAGGCTTCCCAGAGGCTTCCCAGTCTTTCATATATAGCCACAGCAAAGGAAATAGCAATGTGTAATGATACAACTTGTGCCTGAGCCTGAACCCAAGTCTGTTACATTTGCACAATATAACATCAGAAATTTCACCGACACGAGTAATCTGTTAGACAGCCTGTAAGTGAAATTTTTAGTTATTACTTTTATTCTATTTTTGGGGTGGTCCGTAGAGGGGGTCCATAGGGGTAGTCCGTGGACCCATCTGTAGGGTAGTCAGTGGACCCGGTCCGCAGTGGGGGTCCACCAACCGGGGGTCAGTGTTTTCAGGTTACCCTCTTCTGTATTCTATGCAGTTAGACCGGAGTGAACATTACTTCACAGACGGTATAGAAGTCAGCTTCCACAATCAAGTAAGTATACTCTAAAATTTGAGTGATGTATAGACAAATTAACATCCAGGAGACTGTGTAGATCTACTTTAGAGATTTACTGTCCAATCATGTCAAACACAAGTTATATCAAACAAGCATGGTGGCTGGTAATGTATGTAGAGTTTTATTTTGCTTCTAGAGACAAGATATGTAAACATCTGAATCAAAACTTGAAAAAAATATAAATTGTACCTGTCAACAATCCTTTTGAATATATCTGCTTGCTAGTGAAATTGACACAAACAATTGCCAAGATAGGAATAAAATACTGTGGTTTCCATTTCCAAGAAAGAAAATCATGGTTACTTTTGTTGTCTATATTACGATCTGCACTACCCTTTTTAATTTTGTTACTGTAGTTTGCTAAAGGTACTTTTTATCAGGTGGGAGGTGTGATAAAAAGACAGGGATTTCAAACATTTATTGCTTTATCCATGAAAAGAGAAGTGGTGGGTCTTCTGTAGGTATGTGAAAGGGGTTTAAAGCTGGAAGCTACATGTATGTGACAGGGTAACATTTTCTGGAAAAAAAAACACTATACAAAATGGGAAAGGATTTGCACCTTGGGGCAGGGCATCCTTGTATGAAACTTTGTTAAGTCTGTTCCCTCTCCCCCTGGGCATAGTTAATTATATCAAGAAAATTTATATTGTAAATAAAAACATGCCCTTCACTTAAGGTTCAAAGTCGAAACAAAATTGAACATTTTTGGTAAAAGATTTAGCAGGGGGTTTTCATGGCAGAGTATTATTTTCAGCTAAATGTTTTCAAGTAGCCCTTTCTAGGAAGGATGCTGAAAACTATCTGAAATGATTCTTGTAATATTTCAAGAAATACCTTCCTCTCTTTTCCATTTACCAGCTAGTTGAAATAAAATTGTTTACATTTGCCATGGCATGAAATAAACAAGAGTTTGGCAATATCCGTGTCCCACCAAAGTAGAATTGTGCAAAATATTCTTGGTATTCTTAAAATGATTGCCTTAAAATTATGACTGTCAAAACCGTGTTACATACTTTCTGCATAATTGCAATGTAGCTGTTTCATAATGCAACACTTGAATGTTAACTGAACAAGGACCTCAACCAAATTACCTTGACCCAAAATGCACTGCTGACTCACGAATATTATACATATTATAACCAACTCCTCTGACTGGGTGTCAATTTGGGACTGGTGAATATGGTGAATTCCCATTTAGTGGCTTCACTGTGCAACAGACTGTAGAAGTTATTTGATACTGTTCTCCCAGAGGAGAGCTGGGAACTATGATGACATGTACAATAACAATGTTCCAGTGCCAATCAAAATAATATATTCCATTATAAAATTTATAAGCAGGCTGTATAAACAGCCTGTAATTTAATTTTTGTATACTTACCTAGTTACACTGTACATGTACTTCTTGTGCTTTCAAAAAGTTATTTCAAATATTATCAATGATAAACTAAGTATATTGAGTAAATGTAGGCAGGCACATGTATGCTCTGCGGACCTATATTTTGCCTTGTCATGGATTATTTAATGTTCCAAATAACTTCCAATACTCCCAATCCAGCAATTCCTATTTTTTGTTTGACTACTTTTTCTAGACTAATCCAATTCATCCTTGAGCTGGCTCACAAGAGCCTTTGATTTATGCACAAGTCAAACAACATATGCAATGAACGAAAATGAAAATTTTGTGCAATTCACTAGCTATTTCTATGGAAGAGCACTGCACAGCTGAATCCACTACTTTGATTAATCTCCTGTCTCCCTACAGGGATTAGTATGAGCAGCACGCATTAAACTGTTACTTGCAGAGTCTTTCAGCTATTCCTACAAACACCCCAGGCAATAATCAACAATAATATGTATAATCAACTTCTATTAATGTAAATCTAGTTCCAATTTGGCAATTTTAACACCATCTTTTCCGTGCAGGTGAACACTGTAATTCGGCATGTAATTGCCTCATAGGGGTGCTGAATGGTAAATGCAAGACTTAGCGAGAGGGGGAAACTAGTGTTTTTCTTTGTGAGCCCGAGACATTTTGACTTTTTCAATTACGAGACCGAGACTTCAAAGCGTTATAAGATGTTCAGATGTCAGAATTAGTATTTGTGCTTGACACTGACTCTTGTTAACGTTAGAAACAATGTTAATAAAACTTCGACCAAACAACTTTGGCCTTCATCAGTTTTTGAAAAGCCAACTGAGTGACGACTTTCTAACGGTTCACAGACCTGCACGTGCTACGCCAGCAAAAACATAACAAATGACCGACCTCTGCATGTCATGTTCAGATGTCATTTAAGCTTTTATAAAAAAAATAAACAAAATGGTACTTCACGACTTTCTTAAGCTTGAAAAAAAGTGAGACTGCCAGTCACACATAATCACTAAAAAAATTAGACTGCAAGACCCGTGAAATTCAGCAAAAATTTTGCGAGACCCATGGTTTTTGAAGGACCATTCACCACCCCTCATAATCTGTTAAATCTCTCACTTTCAGCTGTGCCTACTTCAAGGATACTTTCTCAGTTTTTGAGAACATTCCCTCTGGCATGAAAATTTGGGTCCTACTTTTATGTGTCATTGAACTTCAGTCCAAATTGAAAATAAATGTTTCCTTTTCAACATTGTTTGATTCGGTACATGTATTTCGTTCCCTGGGATGAGAACAGTCAATGAACGTTTGTCAAAGGAATGAAATGATGAACTTCTCCTTAATAAAAATGTTTGGAAGTTGGACACAGCTTTTCAAATCAGTTGGAGAAAAAGCAGAAATTCCTCAGGGGGCTTGGATGATCATGGTGCAATATGGATATCTTGTGGAATCACTCATTTTAAGTCAGAATACAGGAAGACCATTATATTCTCTACAGCATTACACCCAACTAGGAGGTAACACGCCTTAAATCGTAGGATAAAACTCGTAAATCGGGAACCGCCTCAGCAAAATTATCAGGCAAAATTCAGGACACCTTGACAGGAGAGGCATCCACATTTGAAGTTTAAAGGTCAAGCAAATATGTGCAAATATGTTTGTGGTCATTTTCTTTCATTTCTGATCATCCCATAGTGATCTTTGCCTTGCATACACTTGCTGCTCTGGGAATCCCAAGTAGAACTGCACTTGATTTACTGGCAGTGCTGAATTTAAAGGGGGCTTAGGTGTTGGATAAACATGAGATTCTAAATGAGCAGAGGGATCTACCCAACAAGTACATTCTATTACAAAGAGAACTACTACATGGAATTCTTGTACTGCAGACCAGGTGTACTGGGTGATACATGAAAACTGCAAAGTGATAGTGTCAGGCAAAATAGCCGGTGGGTGAGGGTGCATTCTGTGAGTTAGCTTGTCATAATTTTGATCTGTAGCATTGTAAGCAAGATTGAGGTGACTATGAGGCCACAAATGTGGGACAATACTTTGACTAGTCAATTTATTGGTCTTCTCAGACTTCAAACTGATACCTCGAGTACCCTTCTTGTTGAATGAACTAGAAGACCGGGCAAGTCAATCTATTACTTCAGAAACCCTCACATGTAAGAGGCGGTTAGCCTGTAAGTGGTTTCTCGTCAACAAAAGCTGAAGGGTGTTTCCAGTAACCACAGATTCCATTCAGGCAGTCAAATTCCGTGAGTGAATGTTCTGCTTAAGTTGGTGTTCCACTTTTCACAGGGCTTAAAGATCAGTCTAGCTTTGTCGCTTGCTTGCAGTGTTTGACCTCCTTAATCTCCACTAATCAGACCAACAAGCATTGAAGACTTACTACAGTGTTGGCTGGCACCTTATGCATGTGGCTCTGGGGAAGATTTGAAGCTGTCATGAAATTTTCCAAGATTGTCGTTGTTATCTATCTCATGACCTCCATGCAATGACCCTGCAATGCTGCATAATCATGAGCAGGAGGACTGAAAATGTAAACTTACTGAACCACGATGAAACAGTCACAGAAAGTAACTGAAAAGCACTCCCTAACTAATCAGGGGTTCTAAACTGATGTGAAAACAGATATGTTCCCTGATAAAGAAATCAGGGTCATGTGACCAATCTTTTTGACTCAGAAAATTAACTATTTCTAGTTCAGCAAAATATAACAAGGATTGGGATTTATTCAGTCAAAGGTGTACGCTTGTAAATTATTTCTCTAATACCTGTTATGCCTTCAGAACAAGGACAGGACAAAATAGTCATGCAAAATATTATAGTCACATGGGATGAACACTTCACCAATGACTTGATTTTGATTTTGTTTGCTTAAAGGTGAATGTGTTGATAGTGAAAATCAAGTCATTCGTGGGATATTTCACTACATCTAACAAATGAACTTTGCATTAATAGTTTTCACTGTTCTTTTGTATAATTTGTACTTTGCATACTGTGCTGTGCTGTTACAAAGAAAGCACCTGTTGGGGGAAACTGGCAGAGCTCTAAATCAAATTAATGCAAACCATAAAATTATGCAGAGAAATAACAGACTGTCATTTTTAAGACTTTGCTCTTTTTTAAGGTGCTGTACATTTTCTTTTGTGGTCTGTGGTAATAAAGCTCCTTCAGGATGAGGAACCTTTGATTAGAGAACAGATGGTTGAAGCATTTTCAACTTGGTTGAACGGTATCCACAATTCCGCACTAGGTGAGTAAACAGAACCTGCCATCTTTTACCACATTCACGTTAGATTGAATAAAACTTAGCTTACCATGAAATGAGTTCACATCAGGGAGTACATTACTTGAACTGTGATGGACACATGTATATTCTGAGCATAATTGAATGTGCATCTTAGTTTTGATCTAACAGAGACTGGAGAGGAAACAAATTAATCCAACACCAAGTTGGAGCTTCATTTTCAGATGTACATGTACATGTACATGTATCATAATGATTCAATTTCACAACCTGAAGTGGATCTTGTGTACTTCAGGCATCTGTGAGCTGAGTCGTCATCAGAACACTTGTTGAAACGCTTGGCAAGATCAGTAATATCTGCATGTAGTTGGGAGTCTAATGAAGATAGTAAGAAACGTATGAACATTTTAAAAAACAATTTTTTCCCACCCTTTTGTTTGAGAGGCATATTTAATGTGGTATTTACCTAGAACGCAATTCAAGGGTTGAAGGCACAAATGTAACAACCAGTCACAAATGGGTAATCCGTCCAGTTCTGTTCCCAACAAAGTTCCCAAATTATGTTGCATATGTCTGTATTCTAGCATATACCTTAGAAAAGGATTTGACCCTTTAAATGTTACTGTATTAGCTTATAGTGCATTTCTCTGGGATGATCAAGATTCCAAAACTGTTGTATTTTGTATTCTCCTACATGTTATTACTTACTTCACTAGTTCACTTATTTATCCTCTTCATCCTGGCTGGGACATAAGGCCACCCTCTCCTAATTGCCTTAGTATTTTAGATGATGCCAGTGCTAAATTTCAACTTAAGGTACAAGAATCTATTTGTATCCATTGTGTTAAGCTTCCTTTGAAAACTGTTGTCTGGACCGTTCATTTCTTTTTGTAAAAATGAATAGACATATTGCTGCCTGTACTGTATTCCTGCATTTCCAACCTGCCATGTTTTGTTTAAGTTCTCTGCTGTTCTTGTCAAGTTTGTTTGCAACCTACCTCTTGTTCTTGTTCTTTATAGTGCCCATCCCAAAGCTATGACACAGTCATTTTCTCATGCTCTCCTCAGAAAACATGTCCCTTCTCTGAAACACGTATACAGAAACAAGATATTTAAAAAAAATGAGTAAATACAGTGGAACCCCACCTTATGGTCACCTTGTTAATACGGTCACCTTGTCATTAGGGCCACCTTTTTAGTGAAGAGTGCACTATTGGGGTGGTTTAGGAGGTTGCTTTTCACTAAGGCACTAATTCTATAACGCCCTAAGGTGTGATGATGATGATGATGATGCCTTTTATTACTCCGTCTCGGAGCAGAGGCCACAGATAAAGCGCCTCACCCTCCTCTGTCTCTGGCCATCTGTTCAATCTGATTCCAGGTTTAGCCTTTTAACTGGATGATCCTTTCTGTGTCCCTTTTCCAGGTGTTTCGTGGTCTTCCTCTCCATCTACTTCCCTGGGGGTTCCAGCCCAGTGCTTGTCGGGCTATGCAGGTGTTTGATCTCCTAAGTATATGTCCGATCCATGTCCACTTTCTTTTCTTAATTTGTTCTTTGATGGGTAGTTGACCTGTAGTCTCCCACAAGGTAGCATTGCTGATAGTATCTGGCCAGTAAATCTGGAGGATTCTGCACAGGCATCTGTTTATGAAGGTCTGTAGTTTTGACACGGTCTTCTCTGTCATTCTCCATGTTTCTGAACCATAGAGTAGTACGGGCTTAACATTTGAATTGAATATTCTAATTTTAGTGGCTGTTGTTATTTCCCTCTATCTCCAGATGTTCCCTAGGATATTAAATGCGCTACGTGCTTTCCCCATTCTTGCCAGTACATCCTCGTCTGTTCCTCCAGTGATGTTTATGACACTACCTAAATATGTGAAGGATGTTACATCTATGTCACGGTTTGCTATACTGATGTGCTCATTTGACTTGCTATTCACCCTCATGATCTTTGTCTTATCGGTGTTGATTCTCATCCACCGCTTCCCTCATGCGTTCCAGGATAATGCGATTTAGGACTTTTCCTGCTGTTGACAAAAGCATGATTCCTCTATAGTTCTTACTCAAGCTTAGGTCACCTTTCTTAGGTAACTTCACCAAAAGACCCTCCTTCCACTCTGATGGTATAGATTCCTGATCCCAGATCTTTCCTATGAGGCCGTGCAGCATGTGCACTGAGGTGTCAATATCAGCTTTCAGTAACTCTGCCGGGATGTCGTCTGGGCCTGCTGCCTTGTTGTTCTTTAGTGATTTAATTGTCTTTTTAATTTCTGTTTCAGTTGGAGGTTCGCAGTTTATGTCTAGTTCTTGATCCGAAGGTGGTAATGTTGGAGGGTTTGCTGGAGGGGGTCTATTAAGAAGCTGTTGAAAGTGCTTGACCCATCACTTGTTCTGATCCTCTGTTGTTAACAGGCGTCCATTTAGATCTTTGATCTGGTGGTTAGATGCCTTGAACCTACTTGACATTTGCTTTGTTGTATCATAAAGTGTTTTCATATTGTGTTGACTGGCCGCCGTCTCTGCCTCTTTTGCTAGGTCTTCGATATACTTCCTCTTGTCGTTTCTCACGCTTCGTTTGACATCCTTATTTGCTTCTGCATACTTAGCATGGGCTCTCACTTTTTGCGATCTTGTACGCGCTTTATTTAGGTTCTCCTTTTTCTTTCTTTTTAGGGTGATCTTAGAGATAGTATGATGAGATATCCATGCTTTATTTTGTTGTTTCCTTCGACCAAGTGTTTCTTTGCTTGTTTCCTTCCACGCCTTCTTCAACTTCTCCCAGCTTTCATCTATTGGGTCTTTGGGTTCTTGCATGTCTTGGAGGATCTGATATTTATTCCTGATTGTAATGGAAAATTGCTGCGAAATGAGTGGGTCTTTCAGAAGGTTGGTGTCATACTTCACCCTGCTTACTGTGCCTCTAACTGATCTTTTTAATTTAAGCTGCAATTTACCCGCTAGGAGATGGTGATCTGAGCTGGCATCTGCTCCCCTCATTGCTCTTACATCTAGTAATGTTCTTCTAAACTTCCTAGATATGCAGAGGTGGTCTATCTGATTTTCTGTTCTATAGTTAGGCAAGACCCAAGTAGCTTTATGCACTCGTTTGTGTGGAAACACGGACCCTCCTGTGACCAGTTCATGCTCTGCACATAAGTCTGCAAATCTCTCCCCGTTGTTGTTCATTTCACCTAGTCCATGCGTACCCATAACTTCTTCATAGCCAACATTACAACATCCAATCTTCACGTTCATATCTCCCATTAAGATGGTCAGTTCCCTTTGTGGTCAGTTGTTGCTCATCACCTTTCTAAGCCGATCATAAAAATGGTCTTTTGTCTCGTCAGCTGCATCATTGGTAGGTGCATACCCCATTATAAATCTAGCAAGAATCCTGGTCTGCTTAGTTCTAAATGTGGCTGTAATTAGTCTGGAACTTATTGGTTCCCAGCTTACCAGGGCTTTCTCTGCCTGCTTGGATAGCATAAATCCCACTCCTTCAGTATGTGGTGCCCATCATAAGTATGGCCAGAGTACAATATGAGCTCTCCCGTGGCAAGACGGAATTGACCCGTTTGAGTCCATCTTGTTTCTGCAATCCCCAGTACGCTGAGGTTATACCTCCTCATTTCCATCGCTATCATGGACGTCTTTCCTTGTTCGTACATTGTTCTTACATTCCAGGTTGTAATTAGCGTGTGCTGTCTTGGAGAAAGAAGGATCGGTCGGGCAGGTTCCCATTGCTGCTGGCTTTCCCTGCTCGGCGTCATACGTTCAGATGAACCTCTTCCTACAGGACAGCGGATGTGTGTTTGGTGCTTCTGTGTTTCTGTAACAATATAGTTTTTACTAGGTGGGGTTGTTAACCCCATGCTAAACCCCCAGACTTGGAGGGCCAGTGTATTTTCTGTTAGGGTTTTTTTCCCTTAGCCATAGGTTCCGGTTAGTAAGGCACCGGAGTCTCACCTGTCACCATTGCCACTCAGCTGTAGCACTAAGTGCTACATTTCCAGGGTTACGGCGAGGACGTGTGGCATCTGATTTGCTGGCAGAGCCTTTAGAAACGGTGGGCATTTCTCAGCATTTTTGAAGCGTACCTGATGGCACCAGCATGCTCCGCTGAGACCCCTTACCAGCCCTAAGGTGTAAACTTTAATAATGTTTTTTAAATTAATTAATTTCAATTAATCAATTAGCCTTGCAGGAAGCGAGGGCTAGGTGGGGTAGGTACCTGAGTGCACTACGCAAATGTGTCCTACTTACATTGGTTTCTTGAAAACATGACAAAACTATTTTTTTTTTTGGCAAATCTCTTGCTATCCTTGTGGTGCTATTCTCTTAAGAACAACAGCAACTTGCTCAAAACGCATGTGCAGATTAAGTTAGGCTTCAGGGTTTGTAACAGCTGTAAAATCCATCGTTTTTTCGTCTAGATCAACGAGGGAAATGCTCGACCTGTTCTGTTTACAGTACGAAAATTTTTGTTACCTTAACCTTGATTCACGAGTGTTCGCAATGTTCGATCCCTTTGATACTCCATAAGTTCCTTAACAAAATGACAGTCCGGTTAGTGTTCCTTTGACCATACACAAGGGAAATAACATTGCAATCAATGAAAACGTGTAGTGCCGAGGTTTGACCTAAACCGGAATGAACCCCGATCAAATCACATGTCCTAAATGCTTGGACAGACTAGTCCGATTACACAGGATAACCAACAAATGAAACTGGCATTTACATGGCTCCCCTAAAATGTTCATCATTTTAACTAAAACGTACTTTCTCTAATTGTTCACTGTACTTAGCTTAACAAGGTACTTCGCATATCATGTTCCTGATTCAGAAATTATCCTCTGGCTCCTCGTCGGGGATTCCCGGTCTATCCTTGGGTGACTCTAGTAGCAGCACAAGTTTGTTAACCGGTCGACTCAACACTGACCTGGTTGCAGATTGAACTGTTACCAATCTGACTTGGCCTTGGTCATCTCGACGTGCAGCAATAACCCTAGCCATGGGCCACTTGTTTCTGCAAGTGTTGTTGTCCTTCAAAAGAACGATATCACCTTCAGTGTAGTTTCTTCTCTGGCGTGTCCACTTTTGTCTCGCTTGTAGGCTCTGTAAATATTCTTTGCTCCACCTCCTCCACAGCTCGTTTGCAATATGCTGTACTCGCTTGCAATAAACATCTTCTCTTTGAAACTTCCCTGGAGGAGGAAGAATAAGCTTGGTCTTGCCGGTAAGAAGTATACTTGGCATTAGTGGCAACAGAGACAGTGGGTCACTTAAGGTCTCAGTAGTAAGAGGGCGACTGTTTACAACCACTTCAGCTTTACATAACAGAGTTCGCAACGATTCGTCCTCTAAGCTGTAACCATGTTGCTTCATAAGCACTCCCATGATGTTCCGTACTGATCAGATCTGTCACTCCCAAGCACCTCCAAAGTGTAGCAGGGTTTCTGATGCAATCGTTGTTGTGCTTAAGCAATTCTACCTTTATCTTCTCATCATCCATTTCTTGGAGGGCCCTGTTTAACTCGTTTTCAGCTCCAACAAAGTTGGTCCACTGATCACTACGAAGTTCTTGTATTGGTCCTCTTTGAGCGATAATGCGCCCTAGTGCTTGCAAGAATGAATCTGTTTCCATGGCGTGTGCTACTTCAATGTGTATCACCCGACTAGCCATGCAAGTGAATAAGGTTCCGTATCTTTTCACTTCTTTCCTGCCTTTCCTACCGTACCACAGGCCAAAACAGTCCAGCGCGCAGTATGAAAATAGTGGCGTATCTGAGATAAGAGCATTGTCCCTATCCAGTTTGTGATGTGTCTGACATGTTATGTAAGTGTGCAGTAACAAAATATGATAATATGATATGTTATTAATATGCTATTAATATGCTATTAATACTGCCTTTTTAAAATTACTGGAATTCTACACAGCCTTAGGACACTTCCCAAAAGTGACTGTAAAAAGATACAGTTAAAGGTATGACAGCTGTACAGTATTAAGAACAGCATACAGGAATATAATGAGATACATTCCCCACCACAAAATTGCAACATTCACAATGACAAAATCACTCTGGCATAAATGGTAAAAATAACACTTTGCTGATGAATACTTATATTTAGGTTTCCAATAATAATTTTATAATTCAACGTCAATAATTTTTTTTTCTCCTCTAAGATTGTGGGCTACAGGGACTGTTAACTACTGGGTGAACCCATTAATTATAAAATTTTGTTATTAAATTATGTCAAAAATTAATAAGTAAGCTATAAGTAAGTTATACTATCTACACATATTTTGCCTTCATTACATGTAGACGACTGAACACACTTGGAGGTTTTGATGCATATGTGCATTTGGTCAGCCAAGCCAAGACATGTTTAATTAACACGTCAGTAACATAACAGCTAAATTGATAAAACATATATCCTACATGCACCAAAGCTGAACACGTAAACCCCCAAAAAAATCTAAAAAAAGGTTCATGTATCCCCGACCAAATGTAGTGGCACTAATGGAATCAAACTCAATGTAGAGCTTTCGTTGCATGCAGGGTCACTGATTGATGTAGAAAAAATAGTTCATGTTCATGTGCAAAAGGGGGACATGGAGGTGCTAGTAGCAATTTACCAGGTTTCAGAAGAGTGTGTGGATTTAGTATTTTGGTAAATTATATTCCATACTTGCTGCATCAGTGAGTCTAGCGCAATACTTATCATCTACACGACATTTCAACAACAACAACAACAAAACTGAGGAAAACTACCTAAACACAATCTACATATCACTACACCTGGATCAAACGAAGGATGACAGAAATGGTACAGAAAATTTGTTTAAGACTGATTATCATTCCACTTATGCATCAGTCAATTCCAGCAGTGCCCATCCCCCCCCCCCCCCCGGGGCAAACGCAGGGCATTTACTCATGTTGTTAGTCCTGGGGCTGGGGCATTGGCAATTTTATCGCGGCCCGGGGGCTGGGCATTTGCGTACCCCAGGGCGAGCCCCCGGGCATTCGACACACGTGTTTTGGAAAGTGCCATGGATGAGTCCATCGGGAAAGACGAGGCGTTTGTCGAACAATGGCTTGTCCGTCAGGGACTAGAGGAACTTGTAGATGTTTTTAAAGGTATGTTTTCTCAATTTTAGATATTTCTTCATTACTTGCATATAAATATAAGCGACAAGGTGAACTATATTTTGTTTGTCACAAAACAATCACTGACTTGAACAGGACTATTTCGAATTTCGCATTCAAAACTAGCCTAGCATTTAAATTCATGAAAGTGGAGTTAAAATACTTAAGGTTTGCGAATTCAAATGATGCGATCTTCAAGACAGATCTTGGGAGTTTAAAATGCAATGCATCATCATTCAAAATGTCTTGATTCTTCACAGAAAAAGTAGCCTGCGAATACAGACGCCTATCATCGCTCGCGGCTGGGGGCACGTCCGCCGCAATCCCAGCTATCCTCTAGCAAACTGTTAAAAACAAATAATTATAAAGAAATAAATATAATCAGAATCAACTAACACGTGCTGTCGTCCTTGAAGTCTTACCGTTGCATTAAAATACTGAGCAGTTGACCGTTTTATTCACTGATTAATTAAAAAACTGCGGAGGTGTGGGAAGGCAACGATCCCGGGGGTGGGGCATTTGTCCTCTTTCTTTGTCCCCACCCCGGGGCATTTAGACAGCTTAAGTGTCCCCACCCCGGGGAATTTGCCCATTTTTTAAAAAAAATGTTAATGCCTGGGGGTTAGCCTGGGGGGGGGGGGGAATGGGCACTGTTGGAATTGACTGATGCAGTAAAGCCAAGAAATGCATTTCAGAGAAGCCAGAAAATGTCAAAATCTCAGACTTGCGGTGATCAAGTTTATAATAATTAATTGCGCTAAAGCGTAACTGAATTTGAATATGATTTTTGCCGACGGATTTGCAGTCCTTTTTTCGGCCGTAGCTTTACCAGTCTTTTACCAATAACCTTAAAAGAAATTCAGCCAAGCATTTCACTAAACCCAATAAATTAAACAAACAAAACGAGGGAGTCTCCATAATTTGTAAACGCAGTATGCATGACAACATACGAACGTCAAAAGCTGCCAAAGATAGCAAATCGATGGTTTTGCTTCTTCCAACGGTAAACAGAAGAAATTATAGCAGTCTATGAAGCGGCTGTCCCTACTTACTCGCCTGGCAGTATTTACGTACAAATACAGTTTCATTAACTTTAGATGTGAGGTTATCGGTATACGGCGAAAAACGACAGAAAATTAAGCTTGTTTGTTTACAATAGGCAACTTTATGTTCAACAACGACTCTATTCTTATTGTTTGAAATTCATCCAATTTCTACCAGTATGGTTCCAAATCAGATAACTAGGGAGACTTTAAAACTCCTATTGAAGATATAAGCTTAACTTGTAAGGGCTAAGCAGTAGATTTAGGGAGGGCGTGTGTGGCCGTAAGCTTATTTCGAGGAAGCAACTAGCTAATTTTTATGGAAAACACGAAAGTTTCTATGTAACAAAGTCGCTTACCACAATCGGCCGTAGGAAAAAAGATGGCGACTGGTACATTTACCCATAACTCTTAGTGCACGGAAACTAAAACAACGCTGATAAAAATGTACAGAAACGTTCTTAAACCTTCAATCCTAACATACACAATGTCGATAGCACAGGGACAAATACTGCAAAAATCTGCCTTTCCTTGTACCTTACGGGCTGTATTAGGCTCGCATGGTATTGTGGTAAAATGTACAGCCGCCATCTTTTTTCCTACGGAGGATTTGGCAGTTCACTTCAGTTTAAATCCTATAGGCAGAAACGTCCAGGAAATGTTGCGAAGACGGAACTGAACTGATGTTTTCGATAGATCAACGAATCAACCACTTTTTCCCGCTGTTTTTTCCTCTAAACACACGAAACACAGTTGATTTCTTTTATTGATCACCTGATGAAATCATGTCACTTCTTGCACGTCTGCACATCTCGACGCGCGAAATTCTGTAGTCTTCCGAGTCAGTTTTTCGGGTATTTTAGCTCTTTTCTATAGCCCTCGTTCGCTCTGCCTCATGGCTAGTTCAGTATTCTTTCATCTCCTTTCCTTAGCGCTGACTCGAACTAATTCACAGCATTGTTCAGTACTATCTCGCCTCCTTTCTAGCCCTGGCCCGCTCTTTCACGATCTTCCTCGCCACTTCTTTGGCTGGGAATCCTTACTCTCTGCCGTTCTCTTTAACGTTCCGCTTCAGGTAAACCCTATCTTGAAAACGTCAGATCAACCTCTCCTATCCTTTGTTGAATAAACAGGTAAAAATGAGGTTTTTTTCTGACTTTTCTGAAGAATCCCGAAAGATGGCATTCCTTAGCTTCCCCGTGAGGGCTATCTCGAGACGCCCCTCCCCTTCCCCCAGAGTCTGTACGGACGGACGTTCGCTCGCTCCTACGCTGCCGTCATAACCAGATCTTCTCGGCTTCATGGGTTACCAATTTTCCTTACCCATGGTGCTTCGCTGGCGCGCTTTGCGCGCTGAAGCTCCGCTATAATACTTTTTGTTCAAAAAATGCGTCATTGTATAATGCATTTCGAGAGTTTTCATTGGCTTAGCCATTATGGGTTATGAGCCATTATACCATGCTCTACAAATATAGTAAGTTTACGCATTTTTTTTTGAAGGGGGGGCATTTTTATTTTTATTTTAGTTGGCATTTTTAATAAAACAATTATTCCACTCGCGCTATTTGGATATATAAACAATAGCCTCCATTTGCGCGGAAATATGCTCGGATATTTGTCCCTGGACATTATCTGTTCCGAGAAGCAAACAGTTTTCTGAGAGCGTAGCTATTGTGTTTATTTTCCTTCAAATACTTTTTGCAACACGCGCGATTTTGCAACTGGGGAATATTCAGTCACGTGACGCGTTTAGACCAATCGCGAGGGAACGAAAATATTTGATGGATTATGAGAGATGATTATAGCCAAGTCGGCGCTACGCGCCTTGTTGGCTATCTACTATCTCATATACAATGAACGTTCAGGGAATAATTGTGAAATAATTCTACCCCGTTTAAACGGCAACTCAAACCAATTATGTTTATCGTCCCGTTGTTAATACTGTATGTACTGATTGGAGTCTCAGTTTTTTGTAAAAAATATATCTGCATTTCTATGCTTATTAAAGAAAAGTTGTTTGGAAGTGCAATTGTGATATACCTGTTAAGACGTTACTCAATTTAGACCAATCACAAAATTTGACCCTACCCCGTTAATACGGCCAAATTTTCATGGCCCGTTGGTGACCGTTTTAACGGGGTTCCACTGTAAGTGTAAATGAGTAGTATGGTTGAAATTTAGTTGTTATTAACCGAGAAGGAGGTATGTATGGGAGAATCTTGACTGAGGTCGTGGGTACAGAGCAAACACAGTGAGGTCTGTGTACGCGACCGAGGTCAACATTCTCCCATACAGACCGACTAAGCTCAGTTAATAAGATCTTTACTATGTGGCAAAAACAATAAATCTTTAATTCTAGCTGACATTCTGCTTGCAAACGGCGATGAGCTGAACATAAATCTGCCAAAGTTTGCTCGTCCACTTTACTTTTTTTTTCTCATCAGGCTTTTTGACACTTCCATAATGTGAATTTTTTCTGGAACTAACATTTGTAGAAGAAAATAGTCAATATGTTTGTATTTTAGTTTGCAACTTTTTCTTTGCAAAACGGTAACCGGTAACCGGTCTAGACCGCGGTCAATGTCGATTTCAGCCAATCAAATTTGTGAATTTGGTAGTTCCAAGTCCTTGCAAGACACAGCCACACAATACAGTCTAATGAGAAAGAAAACATCCTAAAAAGTTATCAATGCTTGATTCAAAACGTTATTTCATCTGATTATTGTAGTTTCCGCCTTGACGTTTGGGAACTTTTCTGTCGTACCTCCTCTGACGCTAGAGAATGCCATGTTCTGTGTCTGGTTCCTGTATATTGAGCGAGAACCTGTCCAATGCATATTGTGGATGTTGAAGTGGATATGGGGTGACATGCTCTGTAGCTGTAATCCTGGTCAGGAAGATGGCATTTCCGATGTGGATCGTCTTTTTGAGAAAGGACCTGTAAATATTTACAATGAAGACTTAATTGTGATAGATGTCACCTGGAAAACTGTTAAAACAGGAATAGAAGTGAATAATGGATATGCTCTATTAAAGCTTCAACGAAACCGGACAGAAATTATTGAATTACTGAATAAGCAGTTAGAGGAGTGTATTTTTTTCCTTGAAAGTCTTTTGTTGATTAACTACAATGTTAACAAAAATTTGTTTAGTCATTTTTACAGATCATTTGTTGGAATTTCTGTAATTATCATGTTAACGGAAAAGCTTGAGGGGAATATTTCTCCTATGCAGAGCCGAATTATGGCTATATTACATGCCGTAAAAAAGCTATCTGATCTGGGAGGAAGTTTACTTCACCCAAAGTTACAACAGCCTTTGAAAGAATTATGTAGGTTTTATATCTAGTAAAATAGTCTTAATTAGATAGGGCGCGTTTAAAACACGAAATGGCGAAATTACGAAATGGCGAAATTACGAAATGGCACTACGAGTAAGAGTCAATGTGGGATATGGGCTGGTGTTTATAAGGGTAGCCCTTACTATTATTGAGAGCTAACCACCGTCTAATCAGTGATATTTAGGCTAAATTGAGCGCTATTTAGGCCAACCAGAGCGCTATTTAGGTTAACGGTAGTGCCGTTTCGTGTTTTAAACACACGCCCTATTAGATAATAATTTAGTGTGAGATTACAAACACATAAGATGTCGCTTAATTTAGTGTGAGATTACAAACACATAAGATGTCGATTGACATATTGTCAAAATATTAACTAGTAGTAATGAAAGATTAGAGCAGTGCGTTAACGCACGTACTTTGCATGTTTGGTCTACTTTGGTGGCATTCGAAACTAAGTTTGATCGAATGCTGATCGAATGATGCCCTGGTCCCAGAGGTTTTTCTTGATTTTTCTTCTTTTCGCGAAGTGGTTAACTCGTGTTTTCACCGCTTCGCGGCTTTCTCGCAGCTCTCTCATGTGGGGAAAAATCAAGAAAAACCTCTGGGACCAGGGAATGACAGATAACGATCTGCACGTGAAGTTGAAACCTGCGGTAAAAACGTGTTAATTAATTAAGTATTAACTTTACTGGACAAAATATTTTCCAGGAAAGGCATTTAACTGTTGGCGACACTTAGAATTCAATTTCAGATCGCCAACGTTGGTAACATATTTCTTGAGAAAATAACGTTTTGACTAGCGACCCTACAAGACAGCGCGTCGCCGAATGTTTTGTATTTGTTGACATTGCTCGAATTTACATCTTGTTTTCACAATTGAAAAAGGTGAATTCACCATTGTGACCACAAAACACGGCTTTTGGCGAGTTACACAACACAGAAAGTTTGTTTTCTGCCAACCAATTTGAATTATCGCCACAAAGTATTTGCGGAGCTACAAATCGGAAAATTTATTTTCTGACCACAGATCTGAGGGTCATCATGGCCATTTGCCGAGCTACACGGACGAGTTGTTTTCTTACCACAACTCATGGCCATTTGCCGTCGCAGAGCTACAAAACATTCTTTCCTGATGACGCAGGCTTTAGTTACTTGTTGTCAAAGGCTAGCGGGTCAAAATACATGTAGAATATAAAGTAACTGCGTGTATGCGCTCATGATGTAATTTGCCCCTGCTGAGTGGGGGGGAGGGGGGGCATTTCCGCAAACAAATCCGTCTGAAAAATTCTCAATACAAACTGGATTATTGGGTAACACGACGTGAACGCAAATATTCCAATAGACTATACTGAGTTCTTAGTATTGGGCTGGAACCAGACAATAGTGGAGGCTGTGTATCACTTGATACACAGTGGTACATGTAGTATTGATCTTTGCTATACTAGAACTTTACAAATAAATAACTCAAAAAGTAAGATGTCATAAATTAAAAGTTAATATTTACATTTATATACAGTGTTTATTTCTACATCTCTGAAATAAAAGCTTTGAAACCATTTAGTGAATCAAGAATTACAGGTAATGTTAAATTGTTTTAAATCCTAATTGACCGGACGTAAAAAGAGAATTTAAACGTATCATTCAACGTGCAAAGTTGGATGAATAGGGCGCAGTTAGAAAGACGTGAAGCTCTTATGGGTGATATCTCTGCTGGTAAAGAGATGCCAACAAGATCTTTGTAGATTTTGCAAAACATGCACCTTGATTGATCCATCAAAGGCTAACTGCTGAAGAGTGTAGAAAACTGTTCACACCACCTTACCACCTTAAGTGGCTGAACAGAGTTCTTAATACCTGTTAGTCCGGGTACCCACGCTGGGAAAGAGGGTTAAAAAAATGATTTCGTTTACTCGACGAGCTGGCAGACTTTGACTCACCCAGCAATGTTCTTTAGGCCTTAGGGAAAAATGATGGGGTGGCAGTGGAGCTGGCAAAGTGGGCCATGGCAATTTACAGTACCACAAAGTACACCCCTCCTGAGTATCTATCTGTTTTTTTTTCACAACAATCTGGGACGAGGGGTGAAATAGTTTATGAGCTGTAGCCATCAACAGATTTTGTCTAACAACACAAAATTTTCACAAGGTAGAGTTCATGCCATGGATAACATGAATATGTTTATAATAAGTCAGGTAATCACATTATGACGTCATAAAATTGTCAACAACGGAGAGAGTCAATATTGCGGAGTACATTTTATCTGTACACGCAATCTTAAACGTCTTTTGGAGAGGGCATTTTACATTTGTTCTTATTTTTGTATAAAGTTCCTTTCACTTATCAGTTAAAAACTATTGAGAAAAATATCACAATTTAGACAGAAGGTACGAGGCATTTTACATCCAAAATAAAATAAAAATCTAATTATTGAAACTTAAGTTACATGTAGCATTGGGAAGTCCCGTCTCTAAACTTAAAAACAGGCTTATAAGCTATCTACGTCTATCTCAGGGAAAAATAAAAGTTTACTCTGCTAGATGGTCACTGCACCCATTTAGTAATCATTTAACCTGTGCTTCAGCCTCGTTCGTGAACATGAGGGGTCGCTCATTGTGCCCCTACCTACCCACGTATCCTCCAAAATATCTACTTAAGAGTAATCAAATTTATATGGCAAGTAAATCATTCAAAATAGTTTACTTAAGTAATTAGCGCTTTTCAATCATGTCGTTATTGCACACGTGAATGACATCACAATTCAAATAATACAAAGGATTAAAGTTCCTCGTCTTCGTCATTTTCTTGGAGGTTGCTGCATTCATTTTCACAAATGCAATCGGCCGTGCAGGAGAGTCCAACTTTCCGCCAAGACCATCTTGCTTTGCATCCCTTCTACACCTGCACACAATCAGTTCCAAGAGATTCTCTGGAGCTGGATCTTTCTCCATCAATTTGGAACAAGATGTCCCCGCTCATCCTTAGTCCACCCATTTCCATCTGGTGATGCTACTGAAAGCCTCCTGTCTCGGGCATGTTTCCAAATGAAGCATTGATAGTTGGCCCTTTTGACATGATGCACTATCTTCAGTAGGTGGAAGTTTGCTGCTCTCCAGGTGTTCCTTGAACCTGAGATGGTTCAAATTTGAAGTAGCTTCTCCATATAGAACACCGATAAATTTGAAAGAAACAGTTAACGTTTCATCGCTTATGGCTGTGCAGTCTGTACCCAGGTTCTTCAGTCCAACAGGGTAATCTTTATGTTTCTTCATTGTAGTGAACCCTCCCTTTCTGCCTATGCCGTTTAGGTTACTCGTGGAATCGCATCCTGTCAAAGCATGCATGGCCGGCAAAAGATTGCACACATCTGGACCCACAGCCTCGTGCAAGGGAATGAACCTTCTCTTTCCTCCAGTACCTGTGTGGAACCAATGCCCTTGAATGGACAGTTGGCTGAAGTGATACCAACATAAAACTGCTACATCTGTGTCTGGAGAAAAAACGATGATCCTCTTGGAAGAATTGTTGCCGTCTGATGACTGGTTTGTTATATATTCGCAATGCACAAACATCCTAGTGTCGCTTCCTGGTGGTCGGTATAGAGAGGAATTATATCTTCTCTGTTCAACGTCTTGGTCACTTTCACTGCTGACCCATCCTGTGATGCTAGAATGAGTGTTTGATCATCCTTGAGTCGTCCGGGAAGGCTCTCACACCAATCAGAGAGTAGAAACGTCAACAAATTAGATTTGGTTTTTCCACTGGACAAACAAAGCTTGAAACTGCATGGCGCGCAGGTAACTTCGTTTCTCTGCTCTGAATCTATTTTTCTATGGCCGTCCACTGAGATTCTCCCGACAATATGGACTTGACTGGCGAACTGGAATTTAGCAACTTGCAGACTGAAGAATATTTTACCACCTAAAACTAAGAAATCGCTATACCGCGCATTTATACTGCCATATTTTAACTATTGTAACCAAGTCTGGCACCACTGCGGAAAAAGAAACACTGCTAAAATCGAGAAAGTCAACCAAAGGGCTTTAAGGTACATCATCAAAAATAAAAGTGCATCTCATCAAGATCTCTTGCGAAGAATCAGACTCCCATCCATGGAAACTCGAAGAATCCAGGGCATGCTATTGACAATAAGTAATTGTATATCGGACAAAGTTCCATCCGGAATTAGGGATCTTATCACCTTACACTCATGCAAGGATAATTGTCAACATGACTATATCCTATCTTTGCCGAAAATTAACGCGACTAAATATGGTCTCATATCATGAAGATATTTCGCTGCAAAGAAATGGAACGAGCCAACAAAAAAGTGATATTGGAACTAGAGTAGGCACTAATGAAGTGAACAACAAAATCTGACTGATATCGGAATTTATTGTGATTTGATTCTCTAGATTTTTAGTTCTCTGCGTTTATAGTTTTATACGATCAATTATTGTACTTTTTAAGTTTTAATTTTTAGAATATGCTGGGGCCGTGGATTGCATGTAAACTAGCCGATTAGCTAATCGTTAACTCCACGCGCGTTAGACAAAGTATCGTATCGTATCTTATCGTATCGTAGTAATAGTTGCTGCAATTGTGTCATATAGCTCTCCGAATGCATCTTTCCTTTTGAAAACATCTGAATTACTGCCAGAAGGTCAACTTTGTATGTTGTTTGATGAAGACTATGGGCAGGAAGTTTGCTCCTGGCAAGACTGTCCATTTCTAGTTGTACTCTTGGTTGGTTTCCTCAGACCCATCCATGTTGGCTAATGCAAGGGGAACAGATGCAAGATCATACGACGGCACTTCTTCTAGATCAATGTCACCGTCTTTGGACACAACAAGAAGTCTACTATACACCTGCCTGTCGAGGTTGATTGTCTTCAGAGCCTGTTTTCCCTTACTCGGCTCAACAGGTTCGTTCAGACTTTGAAAGGTTTCGATGTTGATTTTCTTCAAAGGATCCCAGAAATTCTCCTTGTCAGATATTAGCCCGGCTTGCACAAACTCTCCCATTGCCTTTTCGCCTTGCTCCTTAACACTGAGTAAAAATTCCAAAACTTCAGATGATGTAATTGTTCCAGTGGCGATATTGATCAGTGGCATCTTTTCTCCTTCGTACTGACCGATATCGAATGGATTTACCAATTTCGTGTCAATGCACTGAATGATATTATTAACGCCATTTTCATCTCTTTCAATTCTTTGTGATCCAAGTTCTTTATCTTTTTCTCAGCTCGTGAGAGGGGCCGAATTCAACAAATCCTGCAATCTGATTGGTTCCGGGAGCGGGCGAAATTTTCTCATCCGGACCGCCACAGCGGGCGGAATCCGTCGAGTTGATCTATTTTCGTGAACGAATTAGCGGTAATCGTCAATTTTTCGCCCTTTTTACACTTCCATCGACGATTAATCAAGGCAAGTTTATCTCTATTCACCTATAAAGGGCAAGGAAGGTCACTGTAAGTAAATTCAATTGAGTTTTTTGAAGTTGTGAGAGTTTGTTTGGCTGTTTGTAGCTCGGCGCTGTAATGGCGCGTAATCCTGCGTGTCTCTCTCTATACAAGTTTAATTAAAAATGACTCAATTTCAGTCGAGTTTACCTCTCTGATCGTTGCTGTGTTTGAGAGAATTTCTGTGGAATACACTTAACGAATTTCCTCGCTATCTGCTACTCAATTTACGGTAGAAACCTCTGATTTCGAGTGATTCGCAACGACTGACAGAAATTGTTTTTGTAATACAACTTCAATCTTTGGACGAAATTTCACACCGGAAAAACACTTCCGGAGAACTTAACTGGTGAACTAAATCCCACTAACATAACGTAGTTCGAAATAAATCTGTTCTTTAATACATCTTACCTTATCTAGTATCTGAGTTACTCGCTCGTTCGCTAGTTAGATTTTTTTAGGATTGGTTTGTGCACGGCGCGTAAGCCAATTCGATGCAAAGTTGCGTAAACAAACCCACTTGTAAGCCAATTTGCCGCAAGAAAAAAGATAAACATGTCATTGTCCGGCTTAGGATCGGTCCGTATAGTGAAAAACTGTGACCTCGGTCACAGTTTTTCCCTATACGGACCTCCCAGCCGGCCAATAAAATATATTTACGGAAGCTTGAGCCTGCCGAAGTCCCACTCATAACTTTCAAAGAGGCTGTTGCTGCTGCCATCATATGAGCTGTGAGTGCGCACCTATCTCGTGTTCCCTCCATGTCAGTAACTCCGACAGTTCCCCGTTTGGTTTTGGAATCTCAATTGTTGAAATTGTTTGCTATTACGAAGTGTGTAAAGAGAGCCCTACCGTTAAAATTTACACTATACCTCAAACAGTCCTTCGTCAATTACTGAAATCGTCCCCCAGTATTATTCATTTAAAATTAAACTAATTGTATCGGATTCTATATCATGTGCTTTTGTATCTATTTATTAGAAACAAGTACCGTGGTTTCTTCGCACGCCAGATGTGTTTTTTTTTTATACTTCTTTTATGACTTCACCTTCCATTTTGAAACTCAGTTTTGAGATGCGAGCCAACAGGCTGATTCAAATAACGTTAGCATCAAGAGAACAAGCAAATTACGAGGTAAATTATAAAAGAATAAAAACAGTTAACTTTTTTGTGACAAATTACCTTGTAGGACGAAATAATGACCACCATGTTCCCACAATGAGACAAACTGCAAGTACTAAGCGTAGTCTGAGAGAACATGATACCGAAAGGTATAATGGGAAATAAAGTTTGTAATAGGAATAGATAGACGGGAAAATGAAGTGGAACAAGAATAATATCGTGTTTTTAATCCCTTATTTTAAATAAGAACATCAATACGTATCTTTTCTTCAAAAATATAATACATTTATAAAATATATGCAAGTTAGTCTTAATGTCATAGCATCACAGGAAAAATAATATTTCCTTAATAGGGTTGCTATGGAAATACACAATTTGGAAATTAACCAGGAAGGAAGTTACCAGTTTTTCTTTGTACTTCCTTAATTTGGCAAATATTCGGTTAAACATTGATGCAGCCCCTCTGAAAATTAAATACAGTGAGCTGCTTCATTAAGTGCAATTTCCGGGGGAACATCCCTTATGAACTATTATTTATTTCCACGTGTATATTTCAATTTTACACCTCTCACATCTCCTAGACAACTCTCACAACCTTAGAAAACGTGAGCATACGAGGAAAGGAGCTATTCTCAAAATATGTTTGATTCTTAGCATAATCTATATACAACTAGTGGTACAGAGTTACTCCCAGTCCCCACATTAGCGTTGCAAATGTTTTCAGACATGTAACTACAAACTGCCCACTCGAGAGTTCCACTGCCACCCTAGTATTAACTACTAAGGTCCAATGAATAATTCTAGTAAAGTTAAAATTTGCCAGCTTTCCAAGTAAACGGGACGGCCATAGTCGGTCACGGGCACCCGGACTATGTGTTTCATTCACCATTCTGATCCCCCAAAACGGCTAGAAGCCCGTTAAACATGGAGCGAGCCTATATAACGAAGCTGAGGTGTTCAGCTTGTCAGTTTCAAACCCAATGGGCCACCAATGCTCCCATTTGATTGGTTTATCCACTCAGGTCTAATCCTCCTTAAGCAAAAAAACGGCGCTACGCAGTGCATTTTAGGTAAATGTACCAAATTAACATACTTAAGGTATCACGGTAGGTGGATTGACAGTGTTTGGAAATCGCGCTCTTACGCTGGCGCTTTGAAAGAAAACCCTATCAACCTATACATTTTCTGAAAGCTTAATAGTTATACAATACAATCATATCTTTGAAATTTTTTAAACAGTTATTGTCGAGGTGAAATTAAAAGAAATGCCCAGAAACGCTGCTTCGCTTAATCTGGTTCGCATCCGCGCGTGAATTATCAGAGCGGCGCGATTAACATCGGAAATGTTTTCTCACACATCACCCTCTAAAAGGGTGTCTACGATTTTCCAGATGTGGGTTGTTTTTTTTCTACACCCTCCTAAAGTTTGATATTTTCAATGCGGACGTTTCCTTCCACTAAAGAGGCCATAACTTTGAAAGGGAAGCGAAATTAAACGAAGCCCGACACCGTTTTTTGAAGGAGGTATCCTGGAACATACCTGCCGATTTTCAGCCAATTCCGTCGGAAGACGCCCGTGAACGAATTAAAAATGTTCATCCTTAAATGCAGTTTTATTTTATTGAGAAAAAGACTAAAAACCTTTTATGAGATTGGTATGATTAGGTGTTAAAAATCCCCTCCGCACTGACCGATGTCGGCATGGGTCAGTGTGCCACAACAACGGCTTATGACAACTTGAAATAATCAGACGTCTACAATTCCCCGTCGCAGTGAAATCGTCCGAGAAGCGAGAAAATGACAAGAGCTTTATACAGGTTTGTATTTAAACTGCCGTGAGTTCTTTCACTTAGAAGATTTCGTCGGCGGCATTGGCATTATGTTGCTCAAGTTTAGGCTTCTTCGTTCTCCGGACATTTTTAAAACCATGCCTGGTGAAGCCAAAAGAGGAAATCTCGACGTCTACATGTGCGCTTGACTCTCTCGTTGTGGAAGTTTCGGAATCGCGTCCGTTCTCCAGCAATTTCGTGCGACTAGTACTTGTTGTAGTTTGTCCTTCAGCTTCCTTGGTGGGACTTGTGTCCTCGAGTTCCTTCAACCATTCTTTTTGTTACAGACCGTGGGTCGCTCTGAGCCAACGGATCTTGTTCGACGCTGAACCTGTGGGTTCCACCAGATTTTCGCCTCTCCGGTCTCTTCGAAGACGAAAATGGGCAGGAAGTTTTCTCGGGTTTCGCCCTGATTCTTGCGATGAAAGAACCAGATCGATTCAGTTCGCGTGCACAAATGAAATATCACACCGCAGTTCGCTTTACACGTGACAACTGGCGGTCGATGTTATTTAGACGTGTCAACGCGCTGTAGGGGGTTAATGAGATTCAACAATAGTTTTTCTCTTTATCTTAAAAAATAAAAGCTTTTCTTAACATTCTTTTTGCAAAATATTTATCCCAGTCTTCTCAATTTTGAACAACAACAAAAAATATTTTTCGCATTTTTCGTGAAAATTCACCTACCATTATACCTGAAACAAACAAGATAGCGGTGAGCCGCAGAGTCCCAGCGGGCTCTGATGCCCTTTAGCTGTGCTATTGCGGGCTGCGGTCATAAGAATAATTAACCAAAAATGCATAAGAGCTCTGAGTTTACGATTCAAGAATTACAAGTGGAAATCGAGCGACCGAGTATGTAGTGCGTATTTTCCCGAAGTACACAAATATGGAATGTCATGTTTAAGCTTGCATAAATTAGAATACATTATGTTGCACGTGACGAGTGGTGTTGTTGAATAAACGAATTCAAGATGTCGCTGTGTGCGTCCGAGTCTTAGTGACAAACATTACATGGTACCAGGAGTAAAATGGATTCGTTCAAGCCTCCGGAAGCTTTGTCGCTTCAAGGAAATCCAAGTGAAAATTGGAGAAGATGGGTCCAACGATTCGACCTTTATCTGACGGCGTCTGGCAAAATAAAAGAAGACGAGAAAGTTCAGTGCGCGATCCTGCTTCACGTGATCGGTGAAGAAGCGCTGGAAATTTATAATACCTTTAAGTTTGCTACTGGTGAGGATCCAAACAAGATTGCTCATCTTAAGAAGAAGTTTGAGGAGTATGTCAACCCGAGAAAGAACACTGTGTTTGAAAGATATCGATTTTGGGAATGCAAACAGCAAGAAGGCGAGACAATTGATCAGTTTATCACCGAGCTGAAAACACGTGCAAAGTCCTGTGAATTTGGCGATCAGCATGACCTCATGATCCGCGACCGAATTGTGTTTGGTGTGAGAGATACCCGACTGAAAGAACGACTGCTCCGTGAATCGTCAGACCTTACCCTAGAAAAAGCGGCAAGTGTTTGCAGAGCCGGCGAAGCAAGCTCGAGTCAAATAAAGGAATTGGAAGATTCTGACAAGAGCGTTCCAGTTCATTGGGTCGGAAACAAGTTCAATTTAAGGCGTCCAAAACCGCCGCGTCCTAAATTACCGTTCAACTGTTCGAAGTGTGGTACTAAGCATCTACCAAAGTCATGTCCTGCGTTTGGAAAGCTTTGTCTCGTTTGTAAAGGAAAAGATCATTTCGCCAAAGTTTGTCCGCAAATGAAATCTCCCGTACACGTAGTCACTCCCAGCGATCAAGGCGCCATTGGTGGAGGCGAATTAGAAGTTCAATCAGATAATGGAGATCAAGAATTATTTATCGGAACAGTGACTAGTGCACCGCCTGTCGAAGACTCGGCTTGGTTTACGAATTTACGTGTCGGCGGAACACCGATTAAATTCAAACTGGACACAGGAGCCGAAGCGAATGTGTTGCCACTCAGTGTGTACTTGAAACTCAGAAATAAGTCACCGCTTTCGGAAACCAGCGTCATTCTCTCATCTTATGGAGACTTCAAGGTTAAACCTGAAGGCACACTAAACTTACACTGTGAAGCTCGTGGAATGAAAGAAAACCTGCCATTTTTTGTCGCCGCTGTTGAGTCACCACCGATTTTGGGACTTTCAGCTTGCCAAAAATTAAATTTGGTCAGAAGAGTAGAGAGTGTTGCCCAGGCGCCACTCACAAAGGAAGAAATTTTGGATGAGTTTCCTGACGTCTTTACTGGACTGGGCTGTATGGAAGGCAGTTATCACATTGAATTGGATGATACAGTTGAGCCTGTCATTCACCCACCACGGCGAGTGCCATATAGTCTGCTTGAGAAGCTGAAAGAAAAACTCCAGGAGCTAGAAGAGAAAGATGTTATTCAGAAAGTGGACAGACCCACCCCGTGGGTTAACAGTCTCGTCATTGTGGAGAAACGTGATGGGTCCCTACGCCTGTGTTTAGACCCCAGAGATCTTAACAAGGCAATTCGCCGAGAGCACCACAGGATTCCAACTGCAGAAGATATAGCAAGTCGTCTAAGTGGCAAGAAAGTTTTCTCCATAGTGGATGAAAAGGATGGTTTCTGGCAAGTGTGTCTAGATGATGAAAGTTCTCACCTCTGCACATTCAACACTCCGTATGGCCGTTATCGCTTTAAAAGAATGCCATTTGGTATAAGTTCAGCACCAGAGGTTTTTCAGAAAAAGAATGAATCCATATTTGGAGACATTGATGGTGTGGAAGTCATATTTGATGACATAATTATCGCTGCTAAAGATGAGTTTGAGCATTATACACTCATGAGAAAGCTTTTGCTAAGGGCACGAGAAGCGAAAGTTAAGTTCAACCCAGCAAAGCTCCAGTACAAAGTCAGTGAAGTCAAGTACATGGGGAACATTGTGTCTGAATCAGGATTGAAGCCAGATGTTGAGAAAGTGCGAGCCATAGTTCAAATGCCATTACCCCAGAACAGAGAAGAGCTGCGGAGATTCTTGGGAATGGTGAACTATTTTTCTCAGTTTATTCCTAATCAGTCAGAAGCTACTGCCCCCTTGCGAAGCCTGTTGAAGAAAGATGTAGTTTGGATCTGGTCACATGAGCACACACAGGCAGTGGAGCATCTAAAGGAGATCCTGTCAAGTCAGCCTGTTTTAAAGTTCTTTGATCCTTCTAAGCCAGTCAATTTGCAAGTGGATGCCTCTAAGTCAGGTCTAGGAGCATGCATTCTCCAGGATGGCCACCCAATTGCCTACGCATCAAGATCTCTCACCCAAGCAGAAGTAAACTACGCCCAAATAGAGAAAGAACTTCTTGCAGTGGTATTTGGCTGCGAGAGATTCAATCATTATGTTTATGGTAGACCAGTAGATGTTATGTCAGACCATAAACCGCTGGTATCAATCACAAAGAAGCCACTGGTTAATTCTTCTCCAAGGCTTCAACGCCTGCTTCTGAGACTTCAGAAGTATGAAGTCAACATCTCTTATGTTCCAGGCAAATACATGTATGTAGCAGATACACTCTCAAGAGCCTTTCTGAATGAGCAGCCTACAGATGATGATTTGAACGATGACATGGAGGTGATGGTCCATAGCCTCACTACAAATCTTCCCATGACCCAGGAGAAATTGGCACAAATGAAGTCTGCAACAGCACAAGATGAAGACCTTCAGAAATTATGTACAGTTGTTAAGAATGGTTGGCCTTCCCACAGAAGCCAATTGCCTGCATCAATTGCCCATTACTGGAGTCTTCGTAGTGAAATTCATGAAGTAGAAGGCCTGTTGTTCCTTGGCCAGAGGCTCATAATCCCACAAGATATGAGACAAGCTGTCCTGAATTGTATCCATGAGAGTCACCTTGGTATTGAAAAGTGTAAGTCAAGGGCTAGAGCTGTAGTCTATTGGCCAGGCATGTCTACTGCAATTGAGAGACTGGTGGCTAAATGCCCAGTGTGTCTCAAGTATCAAAGAGAGAACCAGAAAGAGCCTCTCCTGCCTCATGAAGTTCCCCAGAGACCATGGCAGAAGCTTGGTGCAGACATATTTGAACTGAACACTAACTCTTATTTAGTTGTGGTTGACTACTACTCTAAATATCCGGAACTTTGTCTTATGAAAGACAAGACAGCTAGCTCTGTTATAACTAGCATGAAATCAATTTATGCCAGACATGGTATTCCAGATGAAGTTGTTGCTGACAACATGCCCTTCTCAAGCAAGGCTTTCCGTAATTTTGCAAGTGATTGGGGATTTGAAATCTCCACATCAAGTCCCAGATACCCACAGTCCAATGGGATGAGTGAAAGAGCAATCCAGACCATCAAGAATTTACTTAGAAAGGCTTGTGTAGACGGAAATGACCCCTACATTGCTCTACTGGAGTACAGGAACACACCCATCTCTGGACTTAAGGAGTCACCTGCTCAGCTGTTAATGAGTCGCATGTTGAAGTCCAAACTACCTACTGTGGAGTCTCTCTTGAAACCTCAAGTGGTTGATAGCCCCCAACAGAAGCTGCAACAGCGGAGTGATAAGCAGAAGATGCACTATGACCGGAATGCTAAGCAGCTGCCGAGTATTAAGGAGGGTGAAACAGCTAGAATAAGAAAAGGAAAGACTTAGGAGCCTGCCATCGTTACTGCACAACATAGTGCTCCAAGATCCTACATAGTTGCAACACCTGATGGTACCACCTACCGACGAAACCGTCATCACCTGCTCCCAACAGTCGAGTCGCCTCCACTGATCGCAGGACCAGCTATTGATGGGCCAGGCGTGCCTGTAGTAGCCGAACCGCCAGTTGCCGTCCCACCACCTGATGCTGCCATGCCCTCCCTAAACTCATCCAGCCATTGCAGTCCTCAACAGACACAGCGTACTTCCAGCGGCCGAACTGTCAGATTACCAGCAAGATTCAGAGAGGACTATGTTATGAACTGAACTGTCCACACTCAGTAACCAGACATTGAATCAGACTGTTTTGTTTTTTTTTTTTTATTTGCTTACTACTAGGCTGTGTTATTGTTGGTTATGGGGAAGTTCCAGTTAATAGTGACAACAGTGTGGAACAGACATTTTTAGCAATTTTCTGTGAATTGTTGTCACATAACTTGTTGACCTACTTTGTTATTCCTTTGTTTTCTTTTGTTTTCGGTTTTGTTTATTTATTTATTTTTTATTGGAAAGGAAGATGTCATGTTTAAGCTTGCATAAATTAGAATACATTATGTTGCGCGTGACGAGTGGTGTTGTTGAATAAACGAATTCAAGATGTCGCTGTGTGCGTCCGAGTCTTAGTGACAAACATTACATGGAACAGATAATATATCCTCAATTTTCCAAGAAGGGGTTTGAGAACTTGATGAGTAATTTCTTTGAGATCGATTTTGCAATAAAACTAATAGTCCATGGGCCAGGACCCTGGAAAGAGCCATTTGGTACCAAAACGAGGGACAAATTCTAACACTTATTTTTAACAACTTTGATTCCTCTAGGTTATTTTGGTGTATGATAACCATGCCAAAGGAGTAGCTTTACTAGGATTATCACGTGATTAAATGACGTCACTCGGTTTGGCTGAATAAGCAGAATTGATAAAAAGATGCCTAATAATAGTTAAATGCAAACCTGAAATTGTTACATACATTGATTTTTGGTTATTGCAAACTTCAAACGCAGCTTTCAGACCTAATTCCAATAACTTATATATGACTTATAGGAATTATCCCTAAATGGTTTCCATGGCAACACTTGTCAAATTATAAATCTGAACAATAAGACGGAAAATGTGAAAAAAAAAGAAAGTGCCCGTGTAAATTGCAGTGGTTACCTTCGAACGCTCGTCCTAAACTACATTGACTCCTCTTGTTTCGTTTGGTATATGATAGCCATGTCAAATGAGTAGCTATTCCAGGCTTATCACGTGATCAATTGCAAATGACTCGGTTGGGCTGAACAGATAGAACTGGTACAAATGTGATTACTACGGTCAAATACAAGCAAATGCAAATACAATCATGTTACATACACTGGTTTTTAGTTATTGAAAATCTCAAACGTTTTCAGAGCTTATGTCAACAACTTATTTTTAACTTAAAGAAATTGTTCCTGGATGGTTTCCATGGCTAAACTTGCCAAATGTTAAATATGAATAATTATTCAGGATATAAGAAACTGCTTGTACACGTGTTACATTGATAATTAAAGTTAGATTTCTTCGTCTTCTTCGTTGTCATCTGAGACAAACTCCTCGATAGAATCTTAACATCTGTTGTCACAGTCTAATAGCTTGCACACATCCGTGCACTTCAAACCATTTGCCAGGCAACTGCAGGTAGCAAGTTGACATGACCTTGTACACGAGCAAGACAGTAGTTTTAGCACGGTTGTAGGGGCTGGGTCACCGCTCATCACCAGTCAATGACAAAGTGATGACCGTCTTCGCGCCAGCCAAAACCAATGGGGTTCGCGTCCCTTGGCAGTTTTGCAGACTTCGCTTCCAAATGACTGCTTGGAAGTTTGCGCGAACCGCATGCTTGAACAAGCAGTCGACGCAAGGTGGTAATTGAGAGGAGTCGATGTTACCCTTCTTGGTGCAGAATAACCTGTACCTCAGCTCATTAATGTTTTTTTTTTTAAATGATTACAGTATTAGATGCTACTTGGGAATAACTACTTACAGAGCTGACATTAACTATTGTACTAGACGAAACTTATTATTCTTACAATACTATACTTACAATGTTCACACTAATAGTGTTTACAGCACCTTTTAATCCACAAAAATAAATCTAACACCTTACAATAAAAAGAAAAAAAAAACAATGAAGATGGTACAAAAGGGAAGAAAACGAAACAAGTGTTTCAAGTGTATTGTTAGGTTGATTACGTATAGCATTACTAGTATATGAGAGCGAAGATAAAGAGCAGATTGCTGTGAAAAGCTCGTAGGTGACAGCGTATGTACGAGATGGTTGGCAGAGTTGATAGCTGCAAACGCTTCAGAGGAAGTGATGCTATCTATCAGTAGGTATATATTCTGCAAGAGGTTCCCATTTTTCCATATCGCCGCTTTTTGTCTCCAACTCGAGCTCATTAATGTTATCAGTATCATTCTGTTATCAGTAAAGCTTACATGTATATTCTTGAAGGCTCTGAAAAAGCATATCTGATATAACCCATTTCATCCCCAGCTGCTTAAACATTTCTTGGTAAGATGTCTGTTGCTTGACAAGTCGTAGGGCTCTTATCTTTTCTCTTCCAGCGAAGGCACTCACTGTGTCACACCCAATGAAAGCATGCATACCAATTGGGCATTTGCAAAGTTCTTCTCCTACGGCTGCCACCACACTGGAGATACTGACATATCTAGTTCTTGTCTGCGCTCCACACTTGACATACATGGATGCCGAATAAAGCAATTAAACGACAGGCAAAGTAAGAATACGTCTGTATCTTCTGATGCCACAACCACCACCTTGTAGCGTGATTTAGCTGCATGAGCTGCATTTCTTGGTAGGCCTGGTATCAGCCTGGCAATAAGCCTGGTATCAGCTTCTTCCTGTGTGGAGTTGAGCTCTTCAACTATATTGGCAGCTTGTGAGGTAATCTCGTAACAGTCACGTTCGCACGAAAAGTGACCTTGCTTGTCGACTTTGTTCTGTATTAATCCCGTTTCCACCCCTTTACCACAAACTCTGTGAAGGCCTTTTTATTCTTTGGATTCAAAAGGAATTTTCTCCACTGCTGCACCTTGTGTTCGGATGCGTCCGCATGTAGTCGCACTAAGACCCTTAAAAGGTTTTTCTTCGTGCGTTTTCAGGAGCTTTTTGGCGGGTAACTTCTACAAATCTCCTAGAACGAGGGCCGTAACCATCTTCTACATTGTAAATGGGAGATTTTCTGCATCCAGTGCCTCAACACTCCTCTTTTTGGTCTGAACTATCTGCGTTGATGGTTCCGGGAGAAGTTGTGGTCCGAAATGCCTCGCCTGCACCGCTATTCCATTTACTCTATGCGATGTTCCTTCACCCAATAACGTTTCTTCTAGGCGGTCAATGTTATCCCATGCCAAAGTAGTGCCACCATGAGGCTGGATGTTATCTGGCAATGGGATTTCACTTGTTGATGTCATTTTTTTACGGCACAGTGCAGTGTTGATTTCTTCAAGCTGGGAATAGGCGATTCCGTGGCCGCAACGATTAAGCATTTGGATGAGTTCAACGTTATCTGTCAGGGTTTTCACAGCATAGGGAAGAGGGATCTGTTTGGATGGCTTAATCTTTACTCTGCTCACTCTAAACATCAGATCTTGGGCGAAGGATTTCATCAACCTCTGCACTCTTGGATGACAGTTTTTATCTGGCCACTCTTTTTTTCCAGTCAGATATGTTTGCAAGAACGAACCCTACTCTTTGAGAACATTCATTGCGCTCTTCGCGAGATCTGAAGGGCGTGGAGACTATGAGATTTTGTTTTCTGTTCTTTGAATAGCTTCGCGAATGCCAATAGCGGCCCGGTTTATATTTGAGCTCCGATAAGACTGGCTTGCATTGTCCTGTTTTTTCCAGAAGAAGGGTTGTTATGTATTTGGCTACATGAAGTGTGTCAAATTGGCGGGAACTATGAAGACACTGGTGGTTTCTAACAAATTTTCAAAGAGGAGGACATCGCCAAATTCTGCCTGGAGATTCTGTCTGGTGTGCTTTTTTGTGGATAACTTGATTTCTTCAACAACCAAAGCCGTGAGATACGTACGATAAAAAGTAGTTCTGTCACTTCACTCAATCTGGCTATTGTAAGAACATCCGATCTGATGTAATCATCTGATGTAAGTATCTGGTAAGCTTCTGACTTGAGATTAGCATACTCATGTTCTCAGCGATTCACCACAGCCATCGGAAGCCGCAGTTGGACTTGCCTCAGTCCTAGTAGACCCCTTGAAGCATGTCCTGTGGTAACAAGCTTCAGCTGTTACGATTTCACGCGACGCAATTGCGAGAATCCTGCTGTCCTTCTTTTCCATGGCTGATTTTCTAATTGAGTGATCTGCACGCAAATCTCTGCATTGTTCCAAGGGTTCCCGATTTCTTGTTCCCTTGAGATTCTTCTTTTCAGAGAATATGCAGAGATGTTCGTAAGTTGTGCTGGTGCATGGTAGGGTAGGGTTGCTGCTTTAAAATTGTTTCCAAGAGCTTTCTCATGGTAAACATGCTACGACATTTTCTGTGATAGTAAATGTTGGGATTGCTCCTTCATTTAGTGTCTCAGCAATATCAAGGTGTTTGTGTTTACGAACAGCAGCTGCTCGCCTCTTACAAGGGTACTCTAGGACTCCTCATCTTTTGGTCTAACTAGTTCCGTATCATGGTCAGTACAGTGAATCATACATGCACAACTGGACTGTTCTGAACGTGATCGCTCTTGATCGATGTTTTGTTCTTCAGGCGTCACATTTCCTCTTTTTGTGCCACCTATTCAGTCATGCAAGGTTCTACGTCAATATTAAGACTTAAAGGTTTTAAAAAGCCATTTTTAAACTGGTTTAATTTAGGCGCTGAAGTTTGTATTTATTTATTCAGGTGTTCGTTCCTCACCAGAAATGATTTTATATAAACAACAAAAGCAGCATAAAAGACCATCCGCACTGTCATTGTAAATTACCGTAGTCACTATACATGAATGAAATCATCTTTAGCAATGTATGAAATGACCCTCATATCAAAGGAAAACTATTATTTAATATCATTTTCCTTTTGATGCATTTCAAACTCCACATTTTTCAAAAGCTCTCATTATGTCATCTACTGCTACACCTTTCGTATAAAATGAGGAATGATATATACTCGAATGCCTATTTCGAGGATCTGTAAGTTTCTTGTCAAAAATCGACACCATCAGCTTAATATTTAGTTTATTGATTTCTCTAAATGTTTACCTAGATGCTTACTGTTTATTTATCCCCTGAGAACACTTCTCGTTTCTATAAGGAACCAAAATTTTAGCACAAATTAGCCCTACACACCTGTCAAGAATACCGCCATCTTGGATTTACCTATGATGCAATGTGAATGACACCGATGGTTGTTTTTTAGTTTTTCGTGTAATCCTGACACAAACTTCTACTTCTAACAACTTCGAGGGGAAATAAAAATGTTTTCCCTCTTTCTCAAATATCTAAAGTACTGATAAAACGATCGTGACCATATGTTTAGAGGATCTTCTTCTGAGCCTCGTTTCCATGCTGAAGCTATTTTTTGCGAAATTTTAAATTAAGAAATCTCACACAAAGCTACTCATTCAGAAAGGTTATCATACAAATTTGAAAACAACTCATGCAGTAGTATCAGCTGATAACACTTAGGTTTTGTCCTTAGGTTTGGTACCGTAAAGTGGTCTGGCCCATGGACTATAACGATAAAAAATCACGAGGTTTCGACTTCTCCGAGGTCATTAAAAAGTGCGAGTAAAAATATATAAAATTAGCATAAATATTTTTCTAAGAGTAAAAATGCTTTAAAATGTCACGAACGATAGAATGCAATAAAATATGCAAGACGTGATGAAACTATTCACGGAGTTAAAAAGAGGACCTAAGACAATGAGACAATAAAACAATACTAATAAGCTTAAAGACTGGTTTCAGAGCTATCTTTCTTAGAGATATCAACGAGTAGCACTACAAGGCACCTATTCCAACTGGTTACAAGTCTTGTCTGGTGTTCCGTAAGGCTCCATATTGGGCCCTCTGCTCTTCCTTGTCTATATAGACGACATTCCTTAATGTATTAAACATTCAGTATTCACTTTGATAAATAATGCCAGATGCTTCGTCTGAAGCTGAAGCAGACCTCTTCAAGTAATAACTTAAAAAGTAAGAAGCCAAATCCTTGACCTTAACGTAACCGAAAAGCGCCGCACCTACTGTATTCACGTTGAAACGTACCCTAACTGTGTATTCAGTTAAGTGCAAACTAAAGGGTTGCACAAAGCTGTTCAGAAAGGTAATCATGGAGTCCAGAAATACAGAAATACTTCAGTTCATCCCGTTGACATTACACAACTAGATACACACAAAAAAATAGGTCCGCAATGCGTTTTATTCCATTCGGTTGGAATGTTGTTTATACATGTTAGTGGGAATTGAATTGCTACAAGTGAGAAGGTAGACAAATCGCTGCAAGTGGGAAATGTGTGGTAAAACACTGTTTACTTACTTTATCCTCTAATTATAATTATTTGTTTTGCTCTTAGTCCCAATGGGACAAAACACAACAACAATCTCTCAATTTAGCCCTATTTTGTGCATTGTCCCATGTGAGTTTTAATTCTCTGAACTCGCTACTGTTTACACATGCCAAGTGAACTTGTACATGTAGTATCAAGATGTTTTGCTACTGTAATGACTAAGCCTGTTTAAATGCATAACAACACCAATAACTGAGTCCCGCGGGGTTGTCAGTTGTTTTTTGAGTTGCGCATTCCATCCAAAAAATGGCGGCTAATGTTTGCGTGAAAACATGCCGCTGAGCGGCTGGGCAAGACGCGCACTGTGCATCGTTTGGTGAGAGTATGGGAGGGGGTCGCCCCCTCCCACTGGGGAAATTTTTGGAAAAAAAATTCCCAGAGATGTAATGTGGGGCTACTTTCACCAAACATTGTGTACATTGTGTAGATTGTCTAGATTATTTTGTGTAGTTTAACATTGTGTAGATTATTTTCCCATTCTTAATAAGTTATTCTCAAATCCAGTGTTCATATAAATGACACAAAAAAATCGCTCCAAAAACAAAGAACCAGAAGATTTCAACAATGAGAGGAAATATTTCATTTAAGTTTCACCTGCCTCACTACTGTTGTTTTTTTTCTTGGTGTTTTCTATTTTTTTCCATTTCTTTTAATTAATTTGATACAATATAAATCACACTTGCACATTGTGTAACTCCACTTCATTGTATTGGTATTTTGTGCATAAGGAGGCAAAAAAAAAAAAAACTTTTGATCTTTTTCTTTTTGGAATTATTTCATAGAAGGTACTATTAAACAATTAGATTATGAGCTCGAGATTTCTATCGCGTCGACTATGACGCATAGAAATCGAGAGCGAGTAATCCTCGCTCTCGATTTTTATGCGTGATAGTTGACTCGGTCTGATTATCTAATTGTTTTAGTATAAATCTACTAGTCGGTCAAAACTTTATCCAAATCTTCTTCACTAATGCTTCGAAAACGCCAAAATGCTTCGAAAACGCTACTCGCTATCTATCACAGAATAGATAGTGAGTTGCGTAGCCAATCAGAGAACGACATTCGTGATAGAACGTTAGTAGATTTATACTGATATCCAATTGTCTTTTTAAAAACTTAAAACCCAGTGAGAAAAGAATCCCATCAAGAGCCCCTAAAAAGAAATTTTGACGGAATCCACCAGAGGTTTGAGTAACAAGTGGACAAAAACCTAGTACCAAGATTATTTACATCGTATTGCAAACTTCTGTACGACTGTTTTAAATATCTTCTCCAAAAAAAATCATTTCTAGCAACACCAAACGTCGTAAACAAATGTTGAACTTCATATGAAACACTTGAAAGTACTGGTGAAATGAAACTGATGATGAAATTTTGCCTGTGTTTGCACAGGTTCTCTGACCTTTGAAATTTATTTTCTCTCGTTCCCATGGGAAAATGTTTTCGGTGTTATTTCAGGCAATTATTTATGTATTTAGCTTTAAGAAAATGTAAAAATGACTGTAAAATACTTAAAATTATTCTGCTACCAGAGGTCTATCTTTTTGTCGAGGGTCGAGAGTCCCATGTCGAGGGTCGAGGGTTGAGGGTAATATATTTTTTATTGGTGTGAAGCGGTAGATTGAAGTAACTGATGAGCTAAACTGAAACTAGAGGCAATAAGTGGCACGATTGCTGAACAAAAACGTACTGAAAAAAAATCTTACGATTCTTGTGATTCGTTAACCACATCATGGTCGACGACTTTTAAAATTTTAAATCAAGTGTAACGCACATAGGGAAAATGTCACGCACATCCGAATCCTACATACCGGCCCCTAAATGGGAACTTTACTTTACTTTGTTGAGTTTGTTGCATGTACAATAAAAAAGAAAGAAAAGAAAATAGCATCAGCAACTGGAGCAGAAGACAGGACGATGTTCCAGTTGATATTCAACCCCAATAAATATTAACAAAATAGTAATAATAATTATAATCGTAGAGGCAGTAGTAAAAGTAGAAATAATCATCATATAAGTATTTAAACTTAGTTGGGTGATTTTAACAGGAAAACGTGAGTAATATATTGAAATCATGGTTAATTTGTGCACCCCTCGACCGATGCATCGGTCGGCATATCGACCGATACTCGACCGATACTCGATACTCGATATGGCGATACTCGATATGTCGGTCGACATATCGACCGATACTGATATCGGCCGAGTGTCGGTCGACATATCGACCGGCTATCGGCAGATAAATCGGTCGATATAGCGCCCGAGACTCGGCCGATACTTTGACCATTGATTGTGGGCGGAATATCGGTCGACTGTCGTATGATATAAGTCAAAAGCTTGGATTGCTAGTGTCAGATGTATAAGTTATGCGCATTTCATCCTTTTTTAGTCAGCCTTAAAAATTTCTGAAGGCTTTATGTTCGGATCATTTAGCCACTGTCAAGCAAGGCGCCCAAGTGAAATACTGCCAAATACACAAAATACAGTTGACAGGAAAAAGGATAAGGACGATGAGGGATAACAAGGTGCTGGAATAGAACTGATGAAAGACACGCAAGTCTTGAATTTGCCCATGCATCGCACTAATGCTTTTGCTGTTTTTTTGATTTTTACATTACCTTGCCTGTGGGAGGGGTTACTGAACGACTCAAAATTTAGGAGACTTACGCAAGCATTTGACAAAACAATCAAGATAAAAAAATCAAAAAAAGCGAATACACGTTTAGGCAACTTTTTCACACCGCCATAGCTGTCGTAGTATCTGGCCTTCACTGGTGTAATCCGTTTGATTTTTTCAGGTATGGAACGGGGCTGGGTTTCAGCCTTGCGCGCCCTGTCAACGAGTCGTACTTGTTGTTAAATAATTCTACTGAGGCTACGCTTGTTTTCTACATGTTCTCTAACTTGTACTTCTTGGTTGGGTATATTCAAGAAGATGGGATAATTGTCCTCTGTTAAGAAAAATTGTCTAAGTCAAGTTCTAGAATAATCTAGAACCGGAAGTCATTCAACCGTGACCAATTTGTATAAGAACATTCCAGAACATTCTGATCCTTATGTAATTACTCAGATTAGAAACTGTGTCAAATTACTAAATTTAGCTCCTAATAGAAGTTTCTAGAACTTTAAGCCTCATGTATATTAGAGCGAGAGGTTCATCTGCAAGAGAGATTGATTCAAATTTGAAGAAGCTTAGTGCTGTAAATTCGCGAAGTTACCTTACGGAAACAAATTAGTTTGTTGCTGTTACCAGCGATCCTGAGTTCTGTCTAGAAACAACCCTGCTCTACAACGATACTCGTAACATGGGGGGCCTGTCCGGGAGAGCAGAAATTTGTTTGCTGGACTGCCGTAACCAGGAAAGGTACAGGACAAGCGTGGTAGAGTGGGTTTGGTGTTCTGTGTGAACCGATTTCGTGTAAAAGAAGGTTTCGCTGTTATCCTGTGTGGACATTTCTTGACTGTGTGTCATACTCTGTTATCCTGTTTGGACATTCCCAGACTGTGTGTTATATGATATGGAGAAGTTTGTTGAGTTAGGCAAAACGTTTGCCCTGGAAGGAGCTGAGCTGCTTGCATTTGTGGCGAAGCGTAGAGAGGAAGAACGGGAGGAGAAACGTAGAGAGGAAGAACGAGAGGAGAAGCGTAGAGAGGAAGAACGAGAGGAGAAACGCAGAGAGGAAGAACGAGAGGAGAAACGCAGGAGAGAAGAAGAAGAGAAAGAAGAGAGATTGAGGATAGCAGAAGAGGAGAAAGTGGAGAGACGTAGAAGGTAAGATGAGGAGAAGGAAGCGCGACGACAAGAGCGAGAAATAAGAAAACTACAAATGGAGACTGAGCTTCAGAGACAGAAAGTGGAAATCGAAGAAGCCCAGAGAAGACATGAGTTAGAAATGAAACGTTTAGAATTGGAACAGACCCATCAGGGGCCAGGTGTTCAAGCATCTAATAAAGAGGACAAAGCGAAAGCTCCTAACCTTCCCTCTTTCGTAGATGGAAAAGATGACTTGGATGCTTATCTTCAACGATTTGAGAGATTTGCAACCACTGCAAAATGGATAAAGCTGAATGGGCTACCAAGCTGAGTGCTTTACTCTCGGGCCGAGCGCTAGATGTTTACTCCCGCCTTTCAGAAGAAGCAGCCTCAGATTATGGCAAGATGAAGATAGCTCTTATGAAAAGGTATGATCTTACAGAGGATGGTTATAGGCGTAAATTTAGGGTCTCAACGCCTGAGACTGACGAGAGTCCAGACCAGGTTATAGTTCGATTGTCAACTTACCTGATTCGGTGGCTCGAGTTATTGAAAACAAAGACCTTTGAAGGACCAAAGGACTTGATTGTTAAAGAACAGTTCATTAATTCATGTCCTAAGGAACTTGTTGTTCACTTGCGTGAACGAGCACCTGAAACCCTGGAGGAGATGGCGAAAATTTCTGACCAGTACTTAGAGGCGCATGGAAAGCACGTGTTTAGTCCCGCACGGAACAAGCCGCCTACACTACCGGAGAAGGAAGATAGTAAGAAGCCACCAAGTGATACGTCACCACTGTACTGTTACAGGTGTAATGGTCGAGGACATAGGTCTGCTAACTGTCCGACCAGGAAATGCTATTTGTGTGGTAGGCACGGCCATGAAGCAAGAAACTGTAAATCCAGTGTGCCAAGGTCAGGAGGACAGATCAAAAATGGTAACCCTGTGCGGCGAAATCAGGTTAGCGCTGGATGCTTAGTGCAATCTTCACCGCCACAAGCTACAGCAGAAGATATCCAGGCATGCATTGAGGGTGAGCAACTCCTCTTAACCTGTGGTAAGAAAATTCCTTTACTGAGTAGTGCCTGTGTTCAGCCGTTATCTGGAGCGAGGAATAAAATGCCAGTGGTTAAAGGGCAGATAGACGACAAGACTGTCGATGTGCTAAGAGACACTGGTTGTAGTGGTATTGTAGTGAAAAAGAGCTCGTCTCGGAAGAACAGTACACAGGTGACTTTAACTGTATGTTGTTGACTGACAATACTGTGAGGAAGGTACTAATTGCTCGGATCACAGTAGACACCCCTTACCTGTCTGGGGAAGCCGACGTGCAGTGCCTGCCTGATGCGATCTAGGACTTGATAATCGGTAAGGTGCCAGGCGCCCGAGCAGCAGACGACCCAGACCCCAATTGGCAAGAGGCATGTGC
>NC_138148.1:21727300-21747300 GCF_964199315.1 Orbicella franksi | reverse complement strand
AGAAAAACTGTGGGGAAATTTTCCTCCGAGATTTTCACCCAAATTTCTGAGAGTTTTTGTACATATTTCAGGCTCAATGGACGCTATCACTCTGATTAGGGTGTTGCAGTAATTTGGGTATCTCCGTGTTTTGGGTACCCCCGTACCCAAATCCCTAGTTATCCCCAGGAGGGATACCCAAAACACTGAAAGCGTTAAATACCACAGACTGGGGCCAGTGAAATCATTCATAATTCAGCTGAAAAACCATTTATCTTCTTACGACGCTTTGTCTCAATAAATTAAAGCTTTGTTAATCTTGATATAAACAAGTAAATTTGCTGAAAATAGTCGCAATTTATAACAGACTGTCTTTTTATCTTCGTTCGATTTGGCTATACCCTGAATTAAAGAAACACGAACAAGCAAGCATATTGGAAAGGGATACCCATATCACTAGGGATTTGGGTATGTTAAATAGTGTTCAAAGGACTCAAAACTATTCAGTGGATAAAGTCGAGAAATTTTGATATTATAGGAGACAGGTAAAGAAGACACTTCTCCAAGTTTTGGTGGAGCTCTGTGCTCCACCAACATGGCGGCCGGAAAATAGTGCAAACATCTGGAACTTACTTTGGCTATCTAGGCGACTGATTATCTGAACTGAACCAACAAACATTTACACAAGCACTTTTCCTAACACTTTAACTCCTAAAGAGGCTAAAAATTACTAGATAACTGTATAGTTTTCCACAAACGCGTTTAGATCCCCTTATGCCTTAAGAGGATAAAAATTTTCGTGGCTCTTTAGTTTTGGATTTTGGAATTTTATGACGTCACATGAAAACGATTTGCCTTTCTTGTTTAAAATGGCGTGCATTTGAAGGGTTATCGATAGGCACCAAGCGCATGTTCACACAAAGATCTTTGACGCGTGAAACCGGTTTTGTATGTCGTTATAACTGCGGACTCGGATCAGACTAACCTGTTCCAGGCTCTCGGTCAGTGAGGACGATCGAAAAAAGAGGAGAGCGCGCCCTTTCCTTTTTAGTGCAGAATCTACTATTGGAATGGTTTTGGGGGCTGCCTACCGCTAAGGTACTAAGGCACTAATCCGCTCAGGTACTAAGGCACTAATCCGCTCAGGTACTAAGGCACTAATCCGCTCAGGTACTAAGGCACTAATCCGCTCAGGTGTAAACTTTAATGTTTGTTTAATTAATTAATTTCAATTAAGTAATTAGACAAGGAACCAAGAGACAAGGAAATGGTGGGAGTGACCTGGGAAAGGTACACATGTACCCTACGTAAAACGTGTCTTATCTACGTCAGTTAGGAGTAAACATCGCAAAGCTATATATTTGTTTCAAGTAACCCCTTGCTCTCCTTGTGGTACTATTGTCTTAAGAACAAAACCAATTTGCTCTAAACGCATGCGCAGATTAGTTAGCGTTCGTGTCTTCTGTACATTAGGAGGACGATACATTGCATACGGGATAACACACAAATGTTGAGTAGTTTTCCTTACGATAAAACCCAACATGTAAGAGGCATGCGTTCTAGCATCGTAAGTGTTATATACTATGTTTCCACGCGGTTTTTTATGTCGTGTAGGGTGCTGACCATTTAGCAAAAAAATCCGGAAATTTCGGTTGAAAGTCAAATGGAACAGTAATTTTCTGGAAAATCCGTTCGGAAATTGTGGACTACCCCCAGAGGTAGTCCTCTTTTTCCGTTCGGAACGGAACGGTGGAAATTTCCTCACCATTTGCTAAATTTTCCAGTTTCCAGTCTCTCATCAGCCGAAAACAATTACGAGAAATCGAATTGCAAATGGTAAGCGCCATCTCGTTCGGTTGGTTTGCTGATTTTGGAAAAACCCGTACCATTATTCAACGGTCATTCCAACCGGTTTATTCCGACAAATGGTAAGCACCCGTAATGTCAGGTACTAGGTAGTGCCACTTTTCCCTTTTTAGTGCAAAAGTTAAAGGTATCTTTTACAATAACCCACAGGTCGGTTCAACAAATATCATCTGCTGTTTTCAAACTACAATAGTATGCTTGTCAGGGTTTAAATAAAGAAGGGAAATGTGAAGTTTCTCCGCACTGGCGGCCTTTTTATTTCTCGCCTTAACTGCGTCTGTAAGAGAGACCAAAAAGTTCCCGAGTTAGTGGCTTTAATATTCTGCAAATTGTAAATTTGTGACAAAAAAAACCAGGAAAGTGCTCAGATATTGCTGCAGACTCCGTGGCACCTAACTGAAAGCGGAAATTAATTTAATCAGTCTTTGAGGAGACTCGTTCATCGATACAGGATATCGGCCAAGTAGCGCTGTTTACCTTCAATACTTCTCATTGAAACGCTCCCCAGTGGTATCAATCGATATTGTTGTGTATTAATTTTGAATTGTTTTATTGTTAACAACAAAGGTGGCAACAAAAAAAGAAAGTGGTATTCCGTGACTATCTGATAATTAAATTAGTTCTTGTTCATATGTGATAGGAAAATTTGCGTTTTGAGAAAAAACAAAATTGTTTCGCTTCCATTTCTTCATCAGATATTTAACTTTCCTTCATTTATCCCATAAAACAAGCTCATCTTCCGCGTCTTTTGGCGAAAACAAGAGTTTCATGTTACATTCCTTTGCGAGGAAAACAAAAGTGTCAAGTTACAAAGTTGGCGCGAAAAGCTAAATTGTCACGTTTGTTCGACGTATTTTATTGAATTTAAAATGAACGAAAATCATCGTAAAACACCAGAGTAAAATTCAAAAGCTGTCGTGACAAACAGTAATTGTACGTAATTTTCGGACCTTGAATGAAAATACAACCTTGAAACGTACTCACTGCAAAGGGGTAAAGCCCTAGCAGACTACCAAGGTAGATACAAACCGGAAGTGAACCGAGCAGGGGTGAGTACTTATGGGACTACCGTGCTAGAGCTATCAATTGCAGTCTGCACTATCTGAGATTTCTCACTAGTCGATTGTTAGTCCGGTTTGGAGAGGTGTGTGACAGTACATACCAGTATTTTGGGGTGTTTTAGAGTGCATTATTTTTAGTTTAATGGTGGCTAGTTATGAACGAGATAAGTCTTGAGTTCTAAAGCAGTTCAAGACTTAGTAGTGTGCAAATGGGACAAGGTATATTTATTTTAAGTTACAAAGGGTAACTTTTGTTTTTTACAAGGAGTAAACTCAATTAGAGGTCACGAATCGTCGCTTCTAGTTCTTAGGACATGTTTTAGAGGAGACGAGACTATTTAGATTTGAAACAGTTCTAACGTTTACAACAGTAAGTGCAGGTAACGATTGTTTTGCTCTTGTTGTATGCAAGTATATCGATTTTAGTTATAAAGGGTAATTTGACACTCTTGTTTTTCACAAGGGAGTAAATTCAGTTACAGATGACTAATCGTCACTACTTGTTCCCATGAAATGTTTGAACAAACAAAACGAGATATTATTATTTTTAGTTACACGTTTTTCACATGGGAGTAAATTCAATTAGAGCTGACAACTTATCGCCTGTTGTTCCCAGGATATTAAACAAAAAAGAAGCTAACATCTTTGGACAGTTTTTAAGTGTCTGTTCCAGCAGTTTAATGAATGGGTATTTTACGACATTCATTTCAGTGTGAGATCTTTGTATTTAAAGGTAAAAAAGTGTGAAAAATGTTGAAATGTTCTTTGAAGAATGCGTGGCGCCAAGTTAAACTACAAGTTAATTAAATCAGACTTAAACGTGTCAGAGCCGAGGTTCTTTCTCTTTCTTGCTATTTTTGGTAAAGTAGTGTTGTTGCGTTGTGTAAGAGATAAACTTATGACTCGTATAAAATGAGTAAAGTTCTCTCAACTTGAATATTTTTATGCAAAAATTCCTCATAGGGTTGGAAGGGCTATATGGTCAGTGAGCGAGGGAGTCATTCCTGTGCGCACGTCACACCAATCACAGTGTGGGTTGTATCAAATAACGAATCAAATTGCGTGTTAAAAAATAGGATGGTATCTGGAGACGTATCAAATTACTGAAGTTTGCTCAGTAAAACATTTTGCATGTTGTCGAGTTAGGTTTATTGAGGGAGAATTATATATGAAAAGTACTTTGTGTGACGCTCAGCTGCTTACAACGCACACGCTGTCAGCAAAATGCCCAACACTAAATTGTGATTTGAGCGTTCGTTTTGGACGGGCTTGTTTTGCTGACCAAAGTGAAAATTGTAGAAAGTACTCATCTGTGTTATCATGAAGTTATCTCTGTGGTTATTACAAATTGTTGCAGAAATGGAAATGCTGTTGTTCAAACTGAGTACGTGTGCGATGAGTTATCAACAAAGATTTGAAGCGTTAGTTTATTGAAATTTAGAGAAAAGGCAGTGTTTTCTTAAATGTGAAACAAGTGAGGGATTGTGCGCAAAAGCTAGGGATTTCAAGCTCATATGTTTGATCGGTTACCAAAATTATTCGGAGGGAACAAGATGCTCTGCAAATGAGTTAAAAGGTGTAAGATCGAGATATTGTATTTTCGTGTGTAGCGGAGGATGCAAAAGGATGACTGAAAGACTTAAGCTTAGATGTCGAGAACGTTCAAGAATTTGTTCCACAGTTAAGATTGCCATACAGAAAAATAGAGATAAGACGCTTATTTAATTAATATATACACGGCACGAAAAATCGCCTTTACCGCGCGTCAAATGTGTGGTTAAAGGTTTTGTAAAAGCCTCCTTTGTACGCTTTTGACGATCTGTGACGCGAATCAAAGATCATCTTTGAATAAACCTTTACCACCAAAATCAAAGGCGTGAAAGGCCGTGTTTACTCACCTGTGAACGCATTTGTTTTTAGGGTTAAAGGTGATCCTTTGATACGCCTTTACGCATTGTCAAAGGTGGGTCAAACGTGTAATCAAATTTGTCTGCGATTCAAGTCAAAGGTTTGCTAAAGACGTGGTCGAAGATGGCTGTGACGCAGGCCAAAGGTTTGTCAAAGGTGCTCCGCGCGTTCCGCGCTCGCGCGACTCGCCCGAACTTCTCGCTCGCGCTCCTCTTTCGCGATTCGCGACCGTTGATCACGTTTCGCGCGATCCACATCTTATACGGATTTTTCTGCTTGCTACACTAGCGTATGCGGTGCTATCACCGCATACGAAGGATGCAATCATATCCGTACTCTTGTTTTATGTCTGACAAGTTTTGAAGATTATATCAGCTTTAATAAGGTTATTTTGTACCAAAACTCTTGACAAATGTTAACGGAAAAGCGGCCCGGAAAGATCATTTCACCTGATTTTAGGAAATTAAATATACTCAACTTAATTCATCTCAGTTTTAATTTTTTTTTTCCCGTTTTTGAGTTATTTTTTTGTAAAAAAAATACCTATTAGTCGGCACGTCGGGTATGTTATGGACGGGTTAATGGGTGAGTGAGTGAGTGAGTGAGAGATGTATGTATGTCACACCAATCAGATTGGATCTACTATAAATAGCCAATCAAATTTCTTGTTGTAAAGGTAAATGGTATGTGAGAAGATTTGATCCCGATAGAGTTGAGAACGGCCATACTTATTCTTCTATAAAAGAGGAGGAAGTATTCATATATTGGGTTTACTTTGACGTTTTCTGTGGGTTAGGCTGGGGATTTTAGTTATGAACGAGATGAGCCTTGAGGTTTGAAACAGTTCGTGAGTTAGTAGTATGCAAATAGACAGGATGTTTTCATTTTTAGTTACAAAGGTAACTTGATACTTTTGTTTTTCACAATGAGTAAATTCAATTAGAGGTCACGAATCGTCACTTCTAGTTCTTAGGACATGTTTTAGAGGAGACGAAACTATTTAGATTTGAAACAGTTCTAATGTTTACAATAGTAAGTTCAGGTAACGATTGTTTTGTTCTTGCTGCATGCAAATATAACGAGATATATTTATTTTTTACAAAGTGTAATTTGACACTCTTGTTTTTCACAAGGGAGTGAATTCAATTAAAGCTGACGAATCGTCACCACTCTTTCCCACGAGATGTTTGCTATCTTTAGTAACAAATGGCAACTTAACACTTGTTTTTTATATGGGAGTAAATTCAATTAGAGCTGACAAGTTATCAGCTATTGTTTCCAGGATATCAAACAAAAAAGAAGCTTTCATTTCTGCACGGTTTTTACGTCTCTGCAGTAGCAGTTTAATAGTTTTATTTGATGACATTCATTTCGGTCCGATATTTTTAAATGTAAAAAGTATGAAAACTGTTCAAATGTTCTTTGAAGACTGTGTGGCACCAAGTTAAAGCGCAATTTAATTAAATCAGACTTTCAACGTGCCAGGAGAGGTTTCTTTTCTCTTTCTTTCTATTTTCGGTGAAGTTGTGTTGTGTTTTGCAAAAAGGGTAAACTTATTGCTCGTATAAAATGCGGAAAAGTCTCTTAATTAACTTGAGTATTTTTGAGCAAAAATTCCTCTTGAGGGTTGGAGGGGCTATGTGATCGGTGAGTGAGGGAGTTATGCATGTGCGCGTGTCACACCAATCACAGTGCGGGTTGTATCAAAGAACGAACCAAATTGCCTGTTAGAAAATAAGATGGTATCTAGATTAAACTGGAGACGTGTCAGATTACTGTAGTTTATTCAGTCAAACATTTTATGGCTTACCATTTAGCTATCTTACCATGACCGATGTAGCATTGCATGTACATCATAAATTCCGTTTCTTTCTTGCTGTACATCGCAACCAAAAAACTTGTCAAATTAACCAAATCATTACTGTAAACAGCTCCATGAATGCTCCTATCTCCGATACTTCACACAAAAAAATAACTCTTGCACGCCTTGCGTGCCTATGTTTATCAAGAGTAAATACCTTCAAGTACCTTACATAAATGTTTTAGGCTCCACGTTACAGGCTTGGTTTCAAACTACACGTAATGCGACTGATCATGAGGAAAACATTGTTCTATCTACCGTGAAAACAACAGTCAACAAATCTTCCATGGTATAAAGCGCATTTATCTAACACTGAAGTACTATGGCTAAATTCTCAGTTCCTTAAATTTACTAGACCAGACTAGACAATAGAGAGGATAACCGCAAAATTTCGGGAAAGATATGGCAAGCTTTTCACAAAAGTCAACTAGTGTAAAAGCGTCCTTTCCAGATGGCACGTACAGTCCGTTGCATGGAACTCCTAATATTTGGCAATTCTCCTTTTCTGCTGCTTGCACTTGCTAATTCTTGCATTATAAGTGGAATGGAATACAGTGTTTTCCACTTCTTTCTCATCAAAGTGGTTAAACTGCCTTTTGGGGTTCAATGCCAACTGAATCCCCATGCTTTCTAGGGAAGACACATTTTGACAAAGTCTAAGGCGTTGACGAAATTAATCAATGCATCTTCACTGGATAAGTCCATCCTGCCAACCATTGCTTGTCCGCATTTGCCTAAACAGAAGCAAACAGACAAAAACGTTGGAAATGAATATTAAGGGTGAATCTTGGCATTCTATTCCTCAAAGGTAACCCATGGTTTTTGCTAATATCACATTAATAAAACGTGACCAATCAGATCATTACTCCTCCTCCGAATAGTTTGTGCTTCTGTCAACAGCAAATATGTATTTAATTTTACCGCAGATTTGGAATTTTAATCTTAAACTCAGTCCACTAACAAAAGAACGGTGAAAATAGTCTTGTCCGTAGTCCATAGACATATTTTCGCTCACGTGGTCACGTCTAAACGCATCACGTGACCGAATTGCCCCAGGTAAAACTGGGCAAATTATGAGTAATATTCCTCATTTTCAAAAGATCCAGTGTGTTGCATAGTATACTTGACTAAGGATAATTAACACAATAGCTCCATATTTTGACTTAAAAAATATGTAAGGATATATGTCTTTGACATTATGTGCTCCTCAAAGCTCACAGTTTTCCTTGAGCTTTGCTCTAAGAAAACTGTTTGCTAATCTGGGAACTGGTACTGTCTGTGGACAAATATTTTCATCAGAGTGCATAACACTTTTCAGAGAAACGCATGAGTCAAGAGTAGAAGAGGGAACTCAATTGGTAGCCTTTTTTTGTATTTCTCTCCATTCTACTTAGAGATTTGGTCACACAGGTATGTCATTAAGAGCCAGTTTAAAAAGCTAATTTCACCGGCTGAACAAGGGCTTATCCCCAGCTAGAATTTCATAAGAGAACAAAGACTTGGGGTCATTTTAAAAGTGCACAGCTTGGCACAAATAAACAAAAAACCTAAAGCCAATTTACCAGTCCATCTGTCTGCCTGCCTCTTACAGACATCTCACAACAAAGATCTTTTATGGTTGCAAAATAGCAATCTAAAAAACCAACAAATGTGACATAAACTGTGACAAGAAATGAGGAATACACACACCTTTGGGAATATTGCTGTTCCTGTGTTCCACAGATCTCTTCGTGATCAGTAGTGTTATCTTTTTCCTTATTTTCCCTGTAGAAAAGGAGCATATAAACATATCAAAATAATTGCACATTTGATTAGTAAACAGTTAGCAACTACTTGTACACTTTTTTTCCACTGAAAAAAATTCCTGAAATTAAATAATTTAACATGAGACATGCCTGCATGGGATCGCATAGCTGTTGCCTTCATTGAAACAAAAATCCAGGGCAAGATGATGAATACAACCACTATGATTCCCAGCAGCCGCATCTCATAGAGGGAAATGGCCATTATCCTGACAAATTTGCCAACAAAATTTTAAATTGAGTAAAGCAAATAAAGGTCTTTGTCAATTTACTTTTACTAAGTTATTATCAAATCCTCTACGCCTTAAATTCTCTACTGATCCCATGAATAGTTATGAATTAATCATATTATTAATTTTGCTTGAAAAAATTTGGTTTGGAAACCTAATGGCCAAACCAAAACAGTTGATATCGCAGACAACCACTCAAAATTTAGATTCAAAACTCAGCTTTTACCAATCAAAAACCAACATTTCCTGAGACTGGGTTGCAACATTCTGCAACTTTGATTCATTTACCAAAAAGATTCCCATCCCTTGCATGTTTTCAATAACATTTTAATTTCTTAATTTTCGTCCAGGTGAGCCAGTTGATGTATTTGTCCCATAAGAAAGACAACATTTCCTCACTCAATGTCCTTAAATGAACCAAAAAGAAACAACTTTTTTCCACAGAGTGATGAGACTATTATAAAAATGATCAATTAAAATAATATTAATAAATTATAGCCAGGTTTTTTAACTCTACCGGTATTTATATACTTTCTTTGCTGGAAAAAGATATAAAAAGTTGGGACTGAAGAAGTTATAAGATGGTCTATGCTACAAAATATAGAAATAACAAATGAATATTCCAGCCTTTTGCTTACCAAAATGTTGTGATGTTTTCACACTTTGGAGCACTGCATGATTAAACTGCATCTGAGTTGACTATGAACTACAGAGTTTTATATTGTATCCTCTCCCAATTTATTCTGTTAATATCTTCAGTTCTCCTAGAATGATTAGCTGAAGGATAAAAACAACATTCATAAGCAAATTTCCACTAGTCAGTTTTTAATTGGCATTTAATTGTCTACTGCTCAAAAGAGCAAGACATGAAACTCTAAAACTATTGGTACTGTCCAGAGAGGTCACATAATAATATTATAATGAGGTCAGCTATTTAATTTGCAACTAATGGCAAGTTTGCTTTTTATCAAACATTGTAATAATTTCACCCACTAAAGATAAGCTGAATTATGTGTAATAAAGACGTCCATGGTCGAGTGTCGATCGATACCCTTGATCGATACTCTCAATCGACACTCGATCAACACCTGATCGATACTCAATCAACACTCCATCGACACTCAATCTACATTTCTATTACTCAGTTTTGCAAATGTCACAGGGTAGGTGCATTTGATCACCTGGTATGACACCATTCTTAGCCCAGAAGACAGTTCAAAATGTCAAATGCCTGGCAGGTTTGGGGGGGGGGGGGGGTTGGCCAGGAGATAGTGCAGTTCCAAATGACTGATCCATAAGCCTGATACAACAAATATCAAAACATATTTTGCTATGATTGCTACTGATCTCGCAATCTGATTGTCATCACACTAGTCAAAATTTGTTGTGGACTCACTCGGCTGTGTTTCATGAGTCCACAACATTTTGACCACTATGATGATGCGTATCATTGTCAATAAGAGTACAGACCACGCTAAACCACATTCGATTTGTTAAATTCACACCAGTGAAGTCATTTATCAACATCAGTGAACAAACATAATTTCAACTGTGGCAACAAACAGAGCTTTTTTCAATAGAATGGTAACCAGAGACAAAAGCAGAAACTAATCCATAGATTAAATTTCCTGAGTCAACCACTCTTTCAATGGTATAACAAGAAGATCTTTTAGATCTTATAACCGCGCTTTTAAAATTTAACTGTTTGCTTAGCACTACCGTCGGAACGTAGTGCACATTTCAAAGCAGTCGTTGATGATTCTTTTCTTACTGTAGACATCACATCACTTGATCAACACAAACTGTATTATTGCACCATCAGTAGTAGCCGTTGACAAATCACCGATGACGTAATGGTCCTAATCTAGAACTTTCTTCGGGATATGTATGGGCATGAACGATATGAACCACACGATAATAACACTATTAACAACAGCTTTCTTTCTTTAAAGACATGATTAAATTTGATTGGTGTTTTCCACGAGTAAAGGGCTAGCAAAGTAGTCACACAAGTCATGTAATTTAATAATGAAACTCTATCCCGACCGATGTATCGATTTTGGTCACTCCAGTGGCTACAGATTGAAAACGTGACAGAAAATTGGCGTTACTTTCGATTCTCACCAAATTTGGACAGTGGGAAGATCTCATCATTAGCCAATTACAGGCCATTGTTCAGCTCTTTTCGTCATATCCCCCCCCCCCACAGGAGAATTTTGTCAAGTTAGCTAATTTAGTATGCAAGCCACCGTAATGGCGGTCACCGTCGACGAAATGTTTATTTGCTCAAAATTGGGGCCAAATCTTTCGGAGATTGAAGTCAGGACATTTGTAAGGATATAGAAAGTAATTTGGGACCGGTTGCTGGCTTGTAAGGCTGAATTTATCCAGAAGTAAGCTGTATTTTCGTTTTCGTGCCGAAAGCCATGCGATGAAATATTATCGGTTTGTTCTGCTGTCTTGTTCTGTTTTTCCCTTGGTCTTTTTTGTAGCCCGGCGAGGCCAGTCTTTCGTCTAAATCAGTTGAAAAAAGTTCTAAAAAGATGTTCCCATTCAAGTTTAAGCTCTCAGGCGATAATTCTGGAGTTTTTTGGCCGAAACGTCGGCTTTGTTATGTTCGTGTTTTTCGGTTGCTATGGGCGACCGTTGCTTCCTTTGTTAGGTCAAGTCTGGGGAGTGAGGTCACATAAAAATTCTAATTAATTCTGGTTTTGTTCGATTTCGCTGAAATTTTAACACGATAAAGCTGGATTGTTAAGGAATAGATTTACCTTCTGCCGATGTGTGGTAGCTATTAACGCTGAAGTGTTATATCGCTTTGAAGTCAGGGTTTTGAAGAGATTTTTTTGCAACGTGTGGGTTCGGCGTGATTTTGAAATCGGAGGTTTCGGTTGACCCCGAAGGAAAAAATATCCGGAAAAGGTCATTTCATCGACGATTCAAAGAAATATAAATATGTATATGTTCCGAGCTAAATTTCTGCTGAAAAAATATAATTTTTGACGAACGCTGGGTTTTTAATTTTTTTCCCGCGAAAGTCAGTATCGGAGATGAGATTTATTAATGTTTCAACAGCTTTTGGCGAGTAAACATCACAGGTTGCGTGACTCAAAATTTGGCCGAGCGGAAGCTTGGGTCTGGTCGCAGACAAATCTGCGAAAAAAAAAAAACCACGGGTAAACCATGAACCGCGCTCGGCCCATGGCCGCGCGGTTAAAAAAAAAAAAAACCACGGGTAAACCATGAACCGCGCTCGGCCCATGGCCGCGCGGTTAAATTAATATAATAATTAAGTCAGGTGGAGATGGTTTGTCATGCACGGCTGACTGAGTTTTTCCTTCAATGCAAATTTCCTTTTCATTTACATGAGCTTTCTTTCAAGGGAATTGTTTAAGCTCAGAAATTACCAGAGGCATTGTGCACAACAATTTATACGAAGATGGAGTTAAGTTTAAGCTTAATTATAAAGTTACATTTATTTCAAGCACTGATCATGCTAAAATCTATGCAGTGACAGACACTTCAATTGAATGCACAAGACTTGACTGAGTAAGGAAAAAATATTATCTTTGTCAACTTTTGTAAATAAGTATATGTGAATTGAAAATAAAGTCTTGTCTTTTCTTAACGAAGAACTTTGCCGATCAACCGAGATTCGACCAAAATGTTTTCGCCGAGGATCTGTCCTGCTATGAATATACGCAATTCATAGCTCTTTATTCCTTTATGTAGCCATTGCTGCGTTTAATTTACTTTTTCCACTCCGTTATTCTCTGACCATTGAAAACAAATGAACGAAATTCAAAGACTTACCTTTCCTGGTCCAAAACACAATGAAAATTTCCCCAGAGCCGCCATAATGAAGCCAAATAAAGAAAAATGTCTGCTTTCCTCACAGCCGACTTCGTTGACCTTTAGTCTCTCTCTGATTGGCCAGAAAAATGCGGGAAGCCGCTGGCAACCGCGTTTTTCCCGCTGTTTTCGAGCGGTTTTCTTGTGCCACCTCCAGGTCAAGTGAAAACTTTTTTATTAAAAAAATACACATTGGCAAGAAAGCAAGCTTTCATTCAATCGTTAAAACAGACAAAATACGATAACGCAGGCTATTAGGGCGTTAAAAGAGGAGTCGCAGGATATGGCCATATTTGACCTCGCCTTTGACATGACATGACGTAGGATCAAAATTGGACAAAGCCATGGCGCCTTTGAACGCCTGTGACATAAGAGATCAAAGGTATGCAAAGCCGTGGTGTCTTTGAACGCCTTTGACATAAGAGATCAAAGGTATGCAAAGCCGTGGTGTCTTTGAACGCCTTTGACATAAGAGATCAAAGGTATGCAAAGCCGTGGTGTCTTTGAACGCCTTTGACATAAGAGATCAAAGGTATGCAAAGCCGTGGTGTCTTTGAACGCCTTTAACGCGCGTCAAAACTTAAGTCAAAGTTATTGACATGTTTGACCTCACCTTTGACAGGGATCAAATGTATAGCAAATCCATAAGATATTTGATTCCTCCTTTGACGTGGGTCAAAGGTGGAGTCAAAGTTAACATCACATTTGCCCTCTTCTTTGTCATGGATCAAATGTATCGGCAAAGCCGTGACAGTTTTGACACACATTTGACTCACGTCAAAGTTTGGATCAAAGCTATGATCATATTTGACCTCGACTTTGATCAGGATCAAATTTAGAGTAAATTTTTCGTGCCATTAGAGCACTAGGGGATGTTCCAAGATCGTCTATACTTTTACAAGTTCAGACAAAGTAGTATTCGAAAAGAGCACTTATTTATTTATTTATTTATTATTTATTTATTTATTTTATATAAATATAGATGTGGCCCGCCTAGATTAGCCCAGGCTACCCGCGGGTTCGCGCTATTACTATTATCAAGCATTTTTTTTAACTTAATTTGTATATCTATTTCTGTAAAAATTGTAAATATGCGAGTCATGATAAAAAAGTTGTACTTGTGTTTATAAGTATTTCGTTGGGATATCAGTTAAACAGGAGAAAAAGAAGGAAAAGAGTCGTTCTCAAGAATCGTTGTGAAGTATTTAGGGATAACAATCATCAAAGTTTGTGCAAGAATATTAAACTCTATGAAAACATTGAATGGAATGCGGGATCAGTATACGTGAATGAGTTACCCTCATCATAACTGTTAAGAGTCAACCGAGTGGAGCTACCTCCAGGGGCTTTTAAGTCACCAAAAAACAACTCTTGCACGCCTTGCGTGCCTATGTTTTTTTTTATCAGACCCCGCTCGTCCCGTGCCCGGTTTTACGATCGTCCCCACTGACCGAGAGCCTGGAACAGGCTAGGATCAGACAGTCTGTTATGAATTGTGACTATTTTCAGAGACGTATTGTGTTTATATCAAGCTAAAGAACGCTTTAATTTATTGAGACAAAGCTTCGTAAGAAGATAAATGGGTTTTGAGCAGAATTGAGGATGATTTCACTTGCCCCAGGTTTACGCTTTCAGTGTTTTGGGTACCCATTTTGGGTACGGGGCTACCCAAAACACGGGGATACCAAAATCACCGTGACAAGGGTATCATTGGAAAGATCTTTTCCTCCTGCAGAACTTGAGTACAAGCGAATATATGGAAGATCCTTTATTCGAACTGCGGAGAAACATATGAAGACATCGCAGTTATACGCACAACTTAAAGCAGTTGTAAAATCAGTAAAGCCTGAAAAAAATTCAAGCCTGACCGGGATTCGAACCCATGACCTCTGCAATACCGGATACCCGTTTAGGCCTGATTTTTTTTCTTCAGGCTTTAATTTGTCTTAATTTCACAACTTCTTAAGTTGTGTGTATAACTGCGATGATCAATCATGTCCTCAGAACTTGAGTATTTCGGTCGAAGGCAATGACGTCAGAAGTGGAACAAAGGCCAACGCTCGTCACGCCTGGTTAAGGCCAGCACAGGTGTCAGTGGGCTACCGTAAATGATCTAATAAAGGCCGGGGGCGTTTATTAAATTTCAAGGGTCCAAGGGGGGGGGGGGAGCGTTTAAAAGATAAGAGGCGTTTAAAAGAGAGAGGCATTTATTTTAATAACTGTAACATGGTAACCTAAATACGGTATTATAATAATCTAAATGACAGAGCTTTAGCAGACTATCAAGTCCGTCCGCTGATAAGTGTAAACCGTCTACAAATCCATAACGGTATATGGTACATACAAAGTGGCGAAAGTGGCGGAAAAGGGTACTGGTAGTTCTTATAGCTCAATGTTAACATCCGAGTCCTCGTCGACCACCATGGTATTTTCATCGCCGGCCTCTTCTATGTCTGAGTTAGTTATTGCTTGAAATGGGTCTGGAAGAGTGGGCTCATCAAGCACGGAAAGTTGTGCCCTCAACTGCTCTGCTCCTGCTTCGCATGGTTGGCCTTTCTTGAAACAATGGATCTCTGAATCTTGAGAGCCATCAACGGCTAGATTTAATGCACAGGACTTAAATGATTTTGTAATTACCTCAGTGGGAAGCCGTGCCCAGGTGGTCAACACCCATTCTACAATGGTCTTTCTCGGTGGCGGTCGCATGTTTCCCGCCTCTGTAAATTCTTGGACACCACTAGCCATCCACGCATCATACTGTTCAGATACTAATGCTTTGAAAGGCTTGTTCCAGCTTACGTCTGGTGCTTGGACGTATTTCGTGCAACCGTTAGGAACTATGACTTGATCGACATTGATTTGGTGAGGCGCTTCTTTAACAATCTGCATCATATGACACTCATAAGAGCCCCACGCTAGTAAGCGTCTGTTGAAAGAAAATGCTCCCAAGACGCTTTTAACCCAGTTCAGAGTCAACTCTTCCTTCATCCAGGGATTGGACGATGTTGTTACAACGCATTTATGCCTGAAATCTTCATTTAGTTTCCTTGTTTCGCGCTTGGCTGCACGAAATACAATGAATGGTTTCAGTTTTGTACCGTCAGCTCGTGCAGATAAACATACGGTAACCATGACTTTTTCATGCCCAGTGGTCTTTAGGTTGATGGATGAGGCTCCCACCCTGTCAACAGTAGTGTTTGAGACCATATCATCCCACACAGGGGTTTCATCCATAGCTATGATACAGAAGGCTGATACTCGTGTCGTTGAGAAAGTCTCCGAACCTGAAGGATATAAGATAGCAATTTGTCGATCAGGCGATGAGGGTCTTGCTGCGCAGTAGTCGTCTTTCTTCTCAGCGAAAGCCCATGCCGGAGCATAAACTTTTGAAGCCAGCCTTCAGTGCCTTTAAACATATCTTGTTCGCCTTCTGGGCACCTTTCATCATACGAGTGTTTTGCCTTGACCATAATGAGTTTTCGGGAAACTCTTAGCCCGTTAGCTCTTCTTCCATAAATCCATTCAAGGATTATGTCGTCAAGATCACTATCCACAGCCCTTCGCCCCCCTCCATCTAGCTTTTTTCTTCCCTGGCCTTTGTGCTTTTCTTTCAGTTCTGCGATCGACTGTTTATTCTTACGCCATTCGCGGATGCGCTTCACGTCCACCTTGTATTTTTTCGCTGCTGCGTTTTTAGATACCCTTTCTGCATATTCTATTGCCTTGAGTTTGAAGCGGCGTCGACAAAATCTGGATCGGACCGGATCACGGATCGGATCACGGGCCGGATCACGGATCGGATCACGGATTGGATCAAGGAAAAAAAATTCAAAATTCAAGATTCAAAATTCAAAATTTTGTTGAGCAAATTACACTAGAGTGACTACTGTGAGCAGAAAGTTTTATTTAATTCAGGTGTGATATTCCTCTATTCTTTTATAATATCAAGCCAACTGGGAACTGGTCACAGATGAATTTTTTTCAGGCTGTTGGGTTTTGATTGCGATGATCAATCATGTCTTCATATCTTTCTCCGCAGTTCAACTATATGATATTTCGTATATTCACTTGCACTCTTCACTATCTACGGGTATATTACGAACTCACAATGTGACCAGTTGCGCCCAGTTGGCTTAATAGCTCAGTTGGTAGAGCACTGCACCGGTATTGCAGAGGTCGTGGGTTCGAATCCCGTTCAGGCCTGAATTTTTTTCAGGCTTTAATTTTACAACTGCTCAAGTTGTGTGTATAATTGCGATGATCAATTATGTCTTCATATCTTTCTCCGCAGTTCAGATAAATGATATTTCGTATATCCACTTGCATCAAAGGTAAACTGTCATAAAACGAGTCAGCATGGTAATGATAGGACGAACGTATGAATAGAAACACAAAAACTAGAAACACTAAAAATTAAACACCTGATGATTTCAAACAATTTCCGTTTTAATTTGAGACAAGTCTATACTTTTACAAGATGTGAGTTTGGAATACGATATTTCGCACTGGAATAAAACGAAACAAACCATTTGTATTTCAAGGAAATATAGCTGTTTTACAAAAAATTATAGGAATAGCATCGATAGTGTGAACGATAACGCAACCCCAGAATAAACAACATTTTAGGAGTTACGTCACGATTTTTAGAGTCATTTTTAGGGTCGTAAAGAGTTGCCTTTAAATAGAATAAAACCTTAAAATGATCGTGTTCTAGGATAGAAAACACTTAAGAGTCAAGAACACTATCAAAACGGAATGAGGATCGTTAAGGATGGCAAAGATTAACGAGGACTGCAAATGACAAACTTGAAAAACTAGGTTAGTTTTTTGAAGGTGCGCAAATCGTGACGTAGCTGCTTTAAAGCAAGTCATGTCCTTAAGCTTTCGTACGTAAGTTTTCTCATTAACTGTAACGCCAACTGTAACGCTCACATCTGACACGAAAATGTAGCCGAGAATTAGCCACTGATACTAGCAACAATTTCAAAAACGAGAATGGGAGGTTCACGCAAGCTTCGAGCCAACTAGTATTAAAATATAGCTACATCTGCCTGTTCATTACAATTTAAATTCGTCGTAAATTAGGCGCTTACGTGGCTTTTTAAATGACCTCGTCATTCTCTGTAATTAACATGTCATTGCGTTAAATTCGGGATTCTTATTTTCATTTAACACATTTTAGTTTTCCACTTTTATTTTTTATTTATTATTACCTTATAAACGATTTGATTTTTTTGGGATTTTTTTTCTTTAAAACTTTGTTGTTGTTTTTTTTTCTGTGATTCGGTCCGTGATCCGATCCGTGATCCGGTCCGGTCCGATCCAGATTTTGTTGACGCCGAGTTTGAAGGAAATGTCGTAGTTTCGCCTTTTCTCACCTTTGTGCGATATAGCTGCATCGTGCGAGCTGGACATTGCAACCAAAGATACGTACTGAAGCTCTAGGAACTTCTATGTGATTTACCGCATTTTCTCAATTAAACGCCGGCCTCGTATAAACGCCGGGTCCACGAGGCCAATTTTGAAATAAACGCCGGGGGCGTTTAATCGAGGCCCCGGCGTTTGTTCGAGGCCCCGGCGTTTATTTGCGTTCGAACCAACAATTTGATTTTTCCCTTATTAAATAGCATTACTGCGACATACTATTACGCTATGGTGTTTTGATAATCTTAATAAACGTTCAAAAGGAAAAGTCCGGCTTAACATAACAAGAATAGTAGTTGTGCAACAAAATAAAACAAAATGTTGGTGTTCGTGTTGTCATTAAGTCTTATTACTGATGACGCACTTTCTTTCGTATGTTATAGTGCTCACTGTCACTAAAATCGCGAGGATCCCTCCAGCGTTTGTTTATGAGCTGTTTCAATCTTGTCATAAGTTGTCCTTTCTGAGAGGAAATCGCACACTGAATAGAAATAGGGACTTCAAGGCCGCCTTGTTCCAAGTTGCTAGCTCGGTAGGTTTCCTGTCTCACTTTAGCCGAATTTTCCCTCCATGTTTTACAAAGAAGCAAAGAGCGGAAGAGAGTTCGATTGGGATGTGTCCGACATTTATATTCTCATTATCAGGGTCATGCACACGGTAAACAGCCATCGCACACGGATCGTACTTGTTGTTTTCTTCATGACTTACAATAAGACCTTCGCCGATCGCAATATCTTTCCAGAAGTTAACGAGTTTGTTGTTTATGACAATTAAGGTACATTAAAAATCGTAAATGGGGACGCTTAACTGATAGTATCGAGGAGAACGATGGCGACATTGCCGTTTATACGGAACTTAAAACTTTGTATCCATACTTGCTCCTATTTATTTTACATATTTTTGTTCTGTTCAGTGCCACATGTCCTGATTGTAACATACATGTGCTGTTTATAATGCTGTATCTTTTAGCAATAATCATCCTCTAAGACTCAGGGACAGTCAGTACCGAATGGAAAAGTCATTTCGTGTTGATAAACTGCCCTAGGTTTCGGAGGATGGGTGAATAAATCAATCTGAAAAAAATGACAGAATATTGCACTTCATAAATAAACGCCGGGCCCCGATTAAACGCCGGCTTTAAATAAACGCCGGGTCCACGAGGCCAATTTTGAAATAAACGCCGGGGGCGTTTAATTGAGAAAATACGGTACTTCTATTACATAACAACCAAGACCGTCCAAAGGTCAGTCGTATCAGATTTCACGTGTGGTGGCCCGACATCACGTGTGCTCAGTGCATTCGTAATAGATATACCGTACAGCTCCATTTCACATCATACTTTGCACTGGGATTCCACAGGTTATTGTGGTATTATGGCCAGAACAGATTGGAATTTCAGTGTTTCTATGTCATATCAAATGAAATTCAAGGCCGCAATACGTGGACATCATGTTTACAAGGCAACCTGGTCCCCAGTGATGAACGAAGTACTAATTTGCAAGAAAGACAACCGCGAGGAAGCTCAAGAATATGACTCGAATGCAGTTGGGGTTTACAAGGATATAGCCGAGCGGGACGATTTGGAATTATAACATAACTAAAGCAAAGCGCGCGCTCTGATTGGTTAATTTAGCGTCTACTATTTGCCCATGGGTGTACGCTGCTGACGTGTGTGCTAACGTTTACAAAGCAAATCCTTTGACAGACATTGTTTCCAAAGTAATGGCCGACGTTCTTTTGCCAGAAATGCGAAACTGTCTTCACAGTTGTCTGAAGATGAAACTTTATCGAGTTACTGGTGTGCAGTCGGTTGTCATGAATGAATTTTCGCGCGCTTGTTTTCTCTTGTCATGTAGGACTACACGAACATTTTTTTGTGATGTAGCTCAATAAAAGGACTTCTGTTGTTCCAATGTGTCAATGTTATGTTATAAAACAAATGGTAAACGCCATAGCGAGCACTATTGAGTTATGGATGCACTTGGGAGGTTTGCTAAGCACTCAAGAAGCTAGAGTC